>NC_085014.1:25698726-25751226 GCF_963854185.1 Sardina pilchardus
CCCATTTTCAGGATGAAATTAGGTGTTTGTGTGCAGTCTTTTGATAATGTAGTTATTTATTTATCTTCCCTTTAGCCATGTCTGACTGGTCGGGAATCCGTGCAAAAATAAAGATTCACGGCTCCGCAGAGCGCCATGTTATTGAGCATTCTGCCATAAGGAGTGGAGGTAAAATGTGCGAGCTATTTGTGATCCATCAATGAAGATCAATAGAATTGAATCGCTGATGCCTTCTGTGTCTCACTGACCAATCAAAGCTCATGAGTTATGTTGATTGGTTACATGTTGTACATTTGAGATTTAATGAGGGTGCTGCACCAGGAAATATATTGATGCTCCTGACTGTGCACCGCATAGATGACACTGACAATACTATTCTATTATACACTGCCAAGTCTCTCTATAGATTACATATTGTGCTCCATAATATAATATAATATAATATAATATGATATATACTGCAAAAATCAATGGACAAGATAGGCATCAGCATCAATATGCTGAAAGACTGGGTTCCTTTGTTTCCCACATGCTTCAGCTATGTGTGTGTTTCTGTGGCTGGGGAAACACTGGTGTTGACCTCTCTCTCTCTCTCTCTCTCTCTCTCTGCTATAGTGTGTGGCCTGCACCCCCATTTTCATCCTGGAAATGTGAGGTCACAAATGTGTGAGGATGGGTGCTGTGGAGCTCTGGGAAAAAAGAAGAAAACTGAGAGAACTTACCACGACTGTCCTACAAAAAAAAGGTCAAAAAAATAAAGACAGCATTCCTCTTGACATTGCTCTTACTTACTTGATTTTACTCAAGTGATCGAATGGAAACTCCTTACAGTTCCACAGACATGGTCATTGAAGATGCCATTTTAATATGGTTTCCCATCACCAACTGCAGGTGCCAAGTGACACATACAGTACTATCTCAGAGGAAATTCCCCTTTCATTACATTGACATTCCCTCAACGGGACTTTTTTTCCCTCCTGATTGGTGTGGAATCAAATGAAGGACTTTGATTTTTCACACTGATGAATGGGTGGGTTTAATGGACCGCCGGTGGCAGCCGCTTGGATTAGAATTCTCACGTGTTCCTGCAATGCTTAGTCCCCTCAAGACTCCGCTGTTCGCCTCGCCTGACTGGACTGCCGCGGCCCGGCCGCTCCGCACACACGCGCGCCGCCTCACTCCGAGGAGCAGTCCGAGGCCTCGTTAAGTGGCGAGCCAGTCTCCGGAAAACTCCAGGACTGAGGCTGTCTACAACCAATCTGCACGTTAAGCATTTGGCTGCCCCCCTACCTCCCAGAAAAAAAAAAACCCTTTCCATTTCTCCTGTCTTTACAAATTCGACTAAGAAATATCTTTGGAATAAACTTATCCTTCTGCAGTATTTGATGTTCTGATCATTTTCTCCATTATCCTCTGTCCTGCTGTGGAGCTGCATGTGATAGTCGACTGCGGCTCTTTGAGATGGGGAAAGCCCTCGACAGTGTGGTTTGTCTTACTGGTGAAGTCTGGTTCCATCAGTGTTGAGCTCCCCTGCAGAAGGTAAAGGAAGCACTAACGCTGTGTCTCCCTCTGCCTCACTGCAGGGCAGCCACTGCTCATTCACCTGACAGCTCCCTCTCTCTCATTTCCAGCTGAATGCTCAGCATTTGCCCCAGAAATTGAGGTGGTCTCTCTCTCTCACTCACTCACTCACTCACTCTCTCTCTCTCTCCCTCCCTCCCTCTCTTTCTCTCTCCCTGTCTCTCCTAAGCCACGCTACTTCTCATTAGAGCTGATGCAACAGCATTTGCTACAACCTCCTCAGGCAGACAAAATCTCACTGGTCCTTTTCTTCCTCCGTTAGCCGAGTCAGGGTTCTTGGTTGGATCTTAAATGGGTAGATATGCAATAAGCACGCACTCAAAATGGCCGCCTTGGGCGGCAGGCGTGGCCCTTAGTATCCAGTTCAGACATAACAGCCTTGCCGATTACTCTGCACTATGGTACCCGATTTTGGTGACATTGAGGCTGACCTTGGAGTCACCTCCCCCGCTGCCGCACTCTCCCTTGTCGTACCACCATTTGTTTTTCAATTTGTCCAAGAGGCCTTGCTCATTCAGTTTTAAAACTGCCAGGTTAACAGCATTTCTTGAAACGATAAAACATAACTTGTAAGAAAATGCACAGGTCCGTGAGAAATCTAATGCATAGTGATAGTAGTAGTAATCATAATGGTATCGATAGTAGATAGTAATAATACTACTACTAATAGTGGTTATTATTATAATCATCATAATAATCAGTAATCAGAATGGTTATTGAAAGAGCACGAAAGGACAATTTGGTAAAGAATTTTAACGAATATTATGGAGATAAGAAAGGCTTAGAGCAAAGAAAGTGTTAAATATTAAAGGTGGCATGGAGGGTTACGTTGCTTAAAACTGAAGTGTGCGGGATGGGGACACTCGTCATTGAGAAGAAAAGTAACAACAACAAACACCATGCAATTAACATTCGTCACAAGTGACAGCGCAGCTTTTACAAGCTAAATTGAAAAACCGTTGAACTGTTAAATTAAAAGTGACAACACAACAGTCAGGAAGGACAGCACACAAGACAGGAGGAAGGATCGAAAGGAAAGAGAGAAGAAGAGAACAGTGAGAGAGACACACAGGACGTGAGATGGGTTTTTAGCTCTGACACTAAGAAGTTAGACTGATTTCACAGGGAAATAATAACACACAAACACAGAGAAGGAGAAAAACCATAAAGAGAATAAGATTCAATCATGATATCAAAAAGCACAGTTAAAAACATCATACCGTTACCTCTCCGTGTTCATTCACAAACAAAAAGAGGAAAAAGAAGAGGAAGAAGAAGAAGACAAAGAAGAAGAAGAAGAAGAAGAAGAAGAAGAAGAAGAAGAAGAAGAAGACAAAGAAGAAGATGATGAAAGAAAGAAGATAATAGAGCAGAAATAAGAGAGAGGGATGAGAAAGTAGAGGAGGGAGAAAAAAGAACAGCAGGAGCAGGAGGAGGAAGAGAGAGTAGCAAGAGGGACAGAAGGGAGGAAGAAAGATGACAACAGGAGACATCAGGGTAGGTGGAATACTATAACAACATGGAGAATATTGTTATATTATTCCACCTACCTTAATGCTGAGCCTTTGGGGGTGGCCACACCATAGCCCTTAGAGTCGAGGTTTCCGCCCACTTTCATGGTGTCGCACGGCTTCCGCTGCTCGATGTACTCGTTCATGGTGGATTCGAGAAGAAAGGCGAACTTGCCCTTCGACTTTCGTACCCGCGCCACCCCATCAGGTGTAGTCTTGGCAAAGACAGAGGGCTCAGCAGATTTCATGTATGACCACATTTTCTCATACACTGCTATTTTGGAGCGCTGTATGGAGGAAAGAGGGGGACAAAGAGAAAAGAGACAGAGAGAGAAAGAGAAAGTGATGGAGAGAGAGAGAGAGGAAGGCTATTAGATGTCACACAGACAGGCATTTCTTCAAAGAGCATTCAGCAAAGAGGACAAAGTGGACAAGTGTCATCTCATAATTATAACTGCTTGAGTAATATGACAGGGTGGCATATTACTTGTTTTTCTTTGGGGGGGGGGGGGGGGGGGGTGTCAATAAATATTTTCACAAAAATAATAGCCCTATTTTTTTTGACTGCCCACAAAAATGTGACGAGCAGCTAAAAAGTTACATCTTCACACCTTGAAAATTGTCTGCATTTGAATAATCTAGAATTTATACGTTTATGCTTATTTACTTAGTATAACCACAATACACTTTTTTTCCCCAAAACCCCATTAAATTCTTCTCTATTAAGCTAACCATGCTTGATAATTACACAAAACCACTGAGAGCAATGTTTCAGCATAATGTGTTTGTGAGTGAAGGAAATAAAGAGAAGGAAGGCCACATAGGAGACAAGAAATATAACGAGGTGATAAACAGGTGCTAATAAGGTAAACTCGGAAGATAAGGCTGTGCAACCATTAGGTGTCTGCGTTGGCATTAACCGCGTTATTAACGCGGCATTGTCTTACTCGTTTATGCCAACCTAACGGCCGTAAATGAAGCTATGAGCTGTAAGCTGGGAGGGAATCTGTTCCTGGGTCGAACGTGGCACCAAGACGGTGGAATTCTCAGTCGTATTAATTTGATTTGGTCCGACGCTGCCGCAGAATGGAGAGGGGGGGCTTAGGGGAGGCATGGGGAGGCTGCCAATAGAGCCCGGCTTTAGACAAGCTGTTGGCGTGGCAACATAAATTAGAAACGCCTGTGTGGCGGCGGCAGGGGAGCCGTCGCCCATCACCCCGGCCACCACGCCAAGGACACTCGGGACTGCATCAGGAAGAGATGCTCCCAAATCAACTGTGACGCTTCCCTTGGATTCTGGGCAGAGGGAGTTATAAAGTTACGTCCGTCTACACAGACACACATACACACACTCAAACTCAGAAACACACGCACGCACGCACACGCACACAATGGGGAACACGAGCATGACGCATCACCAACAAACTATGAATTTCAAACGAGCTGGCCCTTCTAGTTGAATGGCTTGATAGGGCATTTCAAAGAGGTCTCTAAAAGGAAAGAGAGAACGAGTGCTAGACAAGAGAGAGAGAGAGAGACGGATGGAGAGACAGAAACAGGGAGAAAAGCAAGAGCGACTTTGCATAATTTGCACCCCACTGTGAGTCATGAAATGAATAGCAGAGGTTACACTCACTGTCCCACTGCATAATCTGAAACGGACTATATCTGCCATTTTGTATTCAAAGCCTCCTTTAACAGAAAGAATGTACTGTAATTATTATGAGTCAGCCCACAGTATTGTGCTTGGCTGTGGGTTGGCCCTTGTCCACAATTTCTTCCCTATTTTAAAGACGAAAAAAAGTATCTCCTAATACACACTACTTAAAACCGAGACTACTCTGAGTATGATGAGCATGGCATCATGTTTAACAAAACAGATCCATTATCCTTGGCATAACTGACAACGTGCACTCCATTAAATTATTTCCAACCATCCATCATGAGCCAAGGGGTCAGTCCGAAAAGACAAAAAGGACGCGAGCGAGCAGTATCAATCAAAACGGTAAACAAGACAAATGCCGAGCTGATGCCTATAATTCATGGGCTATTTAAGAGAAATAGGTGGAAAATTCCATCTCGGATGCCAGCGGAGGACTCGGAATGCCGGAGCTGACGGCGGCAAAAATGTTGGAAGGACGCTCGCTGGAGGACGACGTCCCTGCGGCGCCGGGTCTGTGTGGGGCTCAGCCTAACGCAGCATTCCCCCCCAAATCCGCAGGGATGTTTACAAAGGAGACGGGGTAAAAAAAACAAAAAACAACAACAATCTGGCATTGATTAGTGCAGCCTGAGACAGCGCTGCCTCCAGCTTTATGAAGTCAATTCATCAATATCAGAGTGGGGCGAGTGCAACAGGAACCTAAAGAAGCCTCATCAGTAGCTGGACCATGAGCAGCGGTGGAAAAAAAAGGAAAACACAGAGGAGACTGGGATGGAATGAGACTCTTCGAGAGCGTCTCAATGAGAGCGTCTTTCTCGATGCGATCGTCCACATCTTTTCGGCAGCCGTTTAAAAAAAAAAAGAGAAAAAAAGATTAGAAGCCATGAATCAAACAGGGGCCATCGCTTGTTGGAGTAAATTACACAACATTACCAAGCAAGGCCCACTGTGCTAATAATACCCTCTTTATTCCTGCTGAATGCCCGGAAGACACACAGTATTTAGCTGTGTTTTCTAAGCATTTCTGAAACAGCGTCTCTGGGAGCCTTGCGGTCACTGTTTACTTTCAAAAGCTTCGTCCGCTTCATTCCAGCACAAATGGAGACTTTTCAGGGGATTGTGGGTAGGCCTGATAACAAGCCCTGAGACGGAGAGAGGGGACGTCAGCGTGACAGATCGTCCAGCGGCGACCGAGACGAGACCACAGACAGAGGGTCCGTGAGGGCTGTCTGGGCGAGAGGGAGAGAGGGACGGTCCACATGTGATTTCCACTGGCCTCGCGTGCACCCGCCCCGCTTAGCGCTGTCAACGCTACGCTAACGCTGGCTATGCAATTCCCTCAGCCGAGGGGAGGTCGCTTTGCCAACCTCCCCAGCGGGACGCCGGTATGCACACGCGCACACACACACACACACACACACACACACACACACACACACACACACACACACACACACACACACACAGATACTTTCCACCAAACTCTTTTTGAGTGTGACGGTACAGACATTCAAGTGGCAGTGGGCAACATCTACAGTAGCTGCATTTGTCTGATGAGGGGGAGGAAATGACAGCACTACTGCCTGAGCTAGACAGACAGACAGACATGGTGGGTTAACTGTGCCCCTCAGACAGCCTACACTCAAGCCACCCAGCAACTGCAGGCAACCCAGCTAGAGCTAGCCTCACGGTCTCCAAAGCCTAAAGGTCAATAAGAGTGCCTGCCGTTAACAATGCACTGCTAACGCTGTCTACCAAGCTCATAGGGCGAATGCAGTGGAGAGAAGCAACCTGCCATCTTGGGTTTTGTAAAGTGACCTCATACAAAGGGCATTTCAAACTGCAGAGAGTTTCATACTGCAGCCATACATAAATAAATAAATAAATAAATAGAATCATATCAAATTCAAAATGGCCGTGGATGAATCCGTCATCCCCCAAAGCAAAGCCCAACAGATCTGCTCACCATTCTGAGTTAAAGTCAACACTCTGTAGAAACTGCACAGCAAATGTTTACTTTAAGCGTGGCATAAAACGCATGACCGCTTTGAAACAGGCGGAGGAAGAGATGAAAATCTTGGGGTTGGTGTGAAGACAGGCTGGCAGTACAACAGTGGGGCGTTCCAAATAAACATAAACACAAACACACAAATCTACCGGCCATCTGCTCATATATATTTTCTCACCGCATTATTTCGTGAAGTCAACTACTATAACGCTGTGTCTTGGAGTGCTAACCATGTTTGTGCCGTCTGCTGCCAAGGACAGAACTCAGAGGCAAAGAAACGCAAGGGTAGAAAAAAGAAGTCCAAAGTCATTGCCCTGCCCAACATTAATACCCTGATAATCTGTATTGATTGCGAAGTTAGTCAACCTTTTTGTGGCCGCGGCCCGAATAGCCTTCCTCCCGAAACAGGCGCAGGAGTTTATCCCGCGGCATTGCAGGCTTCTTTCATCATACTTCTCTCCCTCCCCTGCCTCTCAGCCTCTGGGCTCCACCACTCAAAAGCGTCCGCAAAACATTAGAGAGCTTCTCTTTCAACTCCACTTTTTTTTTACTTTCATATTATTGAGTTTCAGGACATTAGCGCTGCCGTGGCAACTACGAAATGTGCTGCCTCTACCTGTATCGCCGCGGCGCAGAGTGGGGAAAGTTGGGGCTCTAGAGGTTTACATTGTCATTGATGTGCATATGCCTGGAATACCAAATGACGGGCTTTGAGCCGCAGTGCTTGAAGCCAATAACTTGGGCTCCGTCTTTCATGCTGTAGTTCTGTCTTTCTGTTCTGTCTTTCTTTCTGTCCCCCTCTCTCCAAATACCCCCCCCCCTCCCCCCCAATACCCCCCCCCCCCCCCCCCCCCCCTGCTGTCGTTTCAGTTCATCTGGTGTTGGACATGGGCCTCTGAAGGGACCTGGTCCCATTTGAAGGTTACTTCTTGTTTTAGACGAGCTTGTCACTGCTTTTGTCAGGTTCCTCCCGTTCTGTGAAAAGGCTCTAATCTGGGCGGTGAGAGTGAGCTGACCCTTTCAGCAGCAGCCCACTGGAATAATTCACAAGGGGGACGGTCATTCCTGGACATCCCTGGCGCTCTGTTTTATTTATCGACCTGTTCGCATTCGTCATCGCCTCTTTTACAGCCATCACCTTCATGCATTTCATTTTTGAATCTTTTTCAATTTTTCATTCTGAAAAAAAGACTATGGGGGTCCGAAGGAGAAAGAAATAGCTGACATTACATTCTCTTTCATCGGTGCCGCGTACCGGTTTATATAATGTATAAGTTATAGTGTCCCTATACCGTAATTGTTCAGTTGTGAAATTGATTTTCACGCTCAGGGAGGTGAAAGAGATCCTGGATGGAGGTTCCTGATTTTCATTTTCTACCTGTTATGGTATGCATGGGGCCCAGAAATAATACATAAGCAGTGGGAGCAAATGTGCCTTTTCCTTCCACCCACATTTGCCATTCATTATTGTAAAGCTCCTGAATTATGCAAGGAACATGAAAGGTGGTTTGATGGTCACACGTCCCTCTAAAAAATATGGATCAAATATGTAAGACCATTATGAAGTATTTAAACTCTTTGGTATGGTTTTAAAAGCCCATTACATTGTGCAGGGCTTGTACCACACAAAGGGACTTGGATTACATGCAGTCACGTCCAATCAAACGCGTGGTTACCTAACACATTGGCAGCTACAGTACAGTATGGGGTTTGTGCTGTAGGTAAAGTGGCGATATAAACAGACCTATACAGTCGTAAACAGGGACTGTGGCGAAGGCAGACTGCTTTGTTGGTCTCTTTTATTAGTATGGATGCCGTGTGCCGTGTTGGCGCGCCACGGCTGCCGCTGCTGCTGCCGGGGGAAGCCTGGCGGAGTCGGCCGTCCCGCGTCGCTTTACGGGGGCGCACCGTGGGAGTCTCGGCACCAGCTGGCGCCTTTTATTGGAGGGACAGATGCGGACGCCTTGAGGGGCTATCGATCAGAGATAAAGCCCTTCTTCCTCCCTACCCGCCGACAACAGGCCCGCATCTATCAAGCCTTCCTTGTGTGTGCTTTCTTTTTAATGCTGGTGGTGCCGACTGAAGATTGTCAGCCTGAAGAGGTAAAGAGTTCTGGGCGCAAATGGCCAAACGTCCCTGTTAAAGGCTCGGTGCCCGCTGGGCAAGGGGGCAGGGGGGCGAACGAGCAGGCTGGCACACACTCGGCCCAAATGAGGACAGATTAGGGTGTACCTTAGCTGCCCAGCGGCGCTGGGACATGACAAATAGAGAGACAGGCGGAGTGGACGAGTGAGTTATGTCCGCCGCCGAGCCCACCCGGGGGGTCGGGTCACTCGCGGGAGCTGGCACTTGTAAATTACAGTAAGGCATTAGGACAGCTGAGGGCTCCCAACATGGCGGGATTTATGGGCCGAGCCAAGCAAGGGATAAGAGTACACACGGAGACACACACACACACACACACACACACACACACACACACACACACACACACACACACACACACACACACACACACACACACACACACACACACACACACACACACACACACACACACACACACACACGTGTGCTCTGGTCGTGGGGGGAGGGGGGATATGAAGCATCCCTAGGATATCTAGGATATGAAGCGTCGTTTCACAGCATCTGATCTTTATGAAAATGTGCTCCAGTTCTTCTCGCCTGATGTGATTCAGCTCACCCATGGGAGTTTGCGTTGGCAGTTTTTTTTCCCTCCATAATACGCTCGGGCCACGGAGCGGTCCGCTGTTCTCGGGGAGGTTAACTATCTCACCTCAGGAAGGTGTTTAATGACCACTCTGATGGCCTCTGGGCGCTGCGGTACGGGATTCACATCCTCCCGAGCATGGCGGGCAAATGAGAAAAATGGACTGGAAATCTCCCGCCGTGCGTTCCAGGGTGGCGCACCCTGGGTAGTTCCTGGCGCACCCTGGGTAGTTCCTGGTGCACCCTGGGTAGTTCCTGTTGTTATGGAGGAGGGTTCGTGTGAGGGCAGGAGGTCCATCTGCTAAAAACCATGTGATGAATACTCCACTGATCTACACAGCAGCTCATGCATGAGCTGCCCCACATTCTACTGGCATGTGCCAAGTCTCTTTGTGAGAATGCTAACACATGCAATGTGCCTCACACACCAACAACTTTGGTGCAAAAAAAAGATTAAATACTGGGCAAATACTACAAGGAAAAAATGGAGGCGAATTATGTCAAGGATGATGACATATGTCTGGTTCAAAATTCTGTGCCTCGTTTCATATTTCCAGCTGGTTTCTGCCGTATGGGTCTAATTAAACCAGAATGTATTTCCTGGAAAAACAGATCTAAAATAGGACTTGAGCCTCTATTAATCAGTGTTTTTTTCCTTGTCAGCCCTCTGCAGTTTTAATTAAAAGTCCCCTGGAAAAGCAGTTCACACATGTCATTTCGGATTTGAAAGCTTTGAGTGTAACTAGGGCACTCATTATATAGAAAATGTGGAATCTGCAAGTCCCTAACCGCCCCATCAGTTATCTCGCGCAAACCTTTAATGACATGAAAACAGCCTGCCACGCAGACCTGGAATCGACATAACTCTTTCAAGTGACGAGCCCAGTCAACACGACGTTACGAGGCACAGACGAGCCTCCGACACCTTTCACACGCGTCAAGGCTTTGAACGCTCGATATTTTCTTAACCTCTCATCAGGCTTGACAGTGTATTTTGCTACCTCTTACCCCATTTCCTTTTAACGGTTTCTAACGTCAACAGTATTAGCCTATCCATACACAAACTCGCATAAACACAAATATTTAGTATACTGTAGCATCAGGTTTGTTATGCATCTCAGAGCAGTTTAATCAGTATGAACACCTAGCTCGATAGCCGTCTGGTGGAATGAGCCGGGCCTGATGAATCAGAGAAATTAAGTTGCATGCTGGGTAGAACCACCTCAAAGGTTTATTAGGTCGCACCTTCAGACGTTAATGGAACGCTTTCATTTTTTTTTTTTTTTCTCCACGCGTGGCATTTTGAATCCCCTGAAGAGTTGAACTGTACAGAGATCGAGGGAGGGCTACGCCTCCCCTCGTCTGCCCATCTCCCAGAGTTCATTTGGGCTTTAATTGCGGCGGCGGTCCTGCCGAGCCCGCTGGACATATTGCTTACTTCATCTCGCACGCCTCTCGAGCGGCCGGGCACTGACCCCCGAGGCCCCTTTTCATCAGGTCCAATTTGCTGGCCAAATAAAACCCACTCATTATATTTGGTGAGTTGACCTGTTTTGCGCGGGAGGGTGAGGGGCAGGTTTTGATGAGGCCTCGGCTTCCTGCTCCGCACCTCCCGGGCACTCGGGGGCCCTGCCCGTTATTTTAGTCACTCCCGGAGGCGCTACTCCGTCCAAGGTTGTCTATACCACCTGGCACTCAACTTGCATAAAGTTACGCTAAGTCAGTTGGGGCCAGGTGCAGCTGCGTGACGAGAATTCAGCGAGTTTTTATTTATTTTTTATTTTTTTTGACTTTGACTCGTTTTCCTGTTAATTAGAAGCTTGGCCATTAACCTCTTTTCGGGTTCACCACGCCGACACGAAAAAAGGTCTGCGGCCTCGCAGATGCATCTGCCAGGTTCACACGCAATAACCCGGCTGCTCCGATAAAAACTCCGCCAAGCGACTGTAGCCGGGGCGATGAAAAACTCGGCAGGAGATCGACTCTCTCTTTTCACTGGCGGCTCCATAGGTGCCTGATTGACAGTGCGGTGGTGGGTGTCAGTGGAGTGTGATGGAAGGTGTCTTGTCTAACTGTCTAGCCCATCACCGCGGCTAATCACATTCTCAGGGGCCCCGCCGGGCCGCCTCAGCGCGCTGTGGAGCTGGGTGTGCCAATCACCACATCCCCCAGCACCCACTTTTCAACGCTTTGCTTTTTGCCACGACTGCAGCTCTCTCAACACCACGGATGTCGCAACTGTGGCAAGAAATCAACCTCAGCCCTGTTTTCCTTCCCCCCCCCCCCCCCCCCCCACAAAAAACAGTGTTTACAATTGGAGCAGCAAAAATATGCCAGAGCGATTTGCTAGCTTTCTTTGACTTGCGTGTCAAGCTTAAGCCTCATGTTAAAATTCGATTAAGGCGATAAGGCAGCGTGCTGCACAGAGGTACTGCATGTGTCACTTTAAGTGTCGCTTTTGCAAACTTCATGAAAAACAAAAACACAGCAAGGTGAACTCAAAACAAGAGGGGTTTTTTTAAAGCCAAAGTATTGCATAACTGGATTTTCATCTTTATCTCCAATTTAAAGTTTGACATCAACAGAATTATGAAAGGGGTCAAAAAGTCAGACAAGAAAGTAATTGCACAATGTGGCTTCTTCTATGACGCTATGATATGCTATGTAGTTAATATTTGAAAATAGAATTAAAAAATGATGTTGCAATGATGTGCAGACTTCTGATTTCTACCATTTCACATTCAGAGACTTATGGAGATTTCATGGAGCTGGAACTCACCCTAAAGAACTCTTTTGTGGAGCCTGAATCCAAAGTTCCATAGGCAATCTCTGTTTGTTTGGCGAGATCCTCTGCGCTCTCAATGGGGGAGACCATTCGCTCCACAGTGAGAAAAGCAGCAAGGTTGGCCGTGTAGGACGAGATTATGATGAGAGTGAAAAACCACCAGACGCCTCCAACAATTCTCCCTGACAAGGACCTGAGAGAGGGAGAAAGAGAAAGAGAGAGAGAGAGCGAGAGAGAGAGCGAAAGGGAGAGCGAGAGATGGAAAGAGAGAAAGAGGAGGTGGTGGTGGTTGTGGTGAGGGAGTATATGGGGGGAGAGAGAGTTAAACAGACAGATGGAAGCCAGAGAACAAAAGGGAAGGTGTGTTAACACTCATCCACCTACACTCAAAAGAGAAGCACAATTAACTCCAACAAAAACACAGCTGCTTTCTTTCCATTACACCTCTACCTTTCCCTGTGGTTACATCTAATAGTGTGCGGTGCTGTTTTTCCCTCTCTATGCAATCACACACTGGATCCATCTTCACTCTGCAATAAAAACGACTTCATCACAGAGTAGATTACCGTATGGTGATTAGCAGCTAAGTCAGCATGGGAGGGAACACCTACTCACAGAAAACAAGATGCTGAAAAACACCAAAAATCCCAACAAGCGGTATGTATGAATGTAACAACAACACGCACACGAGCGGCCTGAGACACACACATAGCAAGTTCTTTTTTGAGAGTGGTACTTTTCTTTTTCGTAATAAACCGAGTCACGCTCAAATGGGTGGTGGAAGCAATCAGTAGGTGTGGAGCTTCGGAGGGCGCATGATAGCCTGTCATGATGGAAGACACGGCGCTGTCAAAATGATGCATGTCTTGACAAATTGGTAAAAGATTTACACCACACACAGTTTAATCGACACTGTCATTAGCTTAGCGCTGCTATCCCATTTAGGTCCCATTACACCGCAGAAGCCTCCTCCACTGCCTCCCTCGGAACGCCATCATTCCGAGATCATGGCAGCGGGGGGTGCCCGGGCAGGATGGGCGGAAACAGACAGGAGTTGATTTGAAGGAGTGTGTCTGGGTCGTGTGACACCGCAGACATCGTTTCTGAGTGCTTTTAGGGGATCAAAGTTCAATTTTAATCTAGGCTGTAAGTCTGTGCAGTTCCACAGAATCGTATATTAACTGGACCATATTGATGCTGAGCTTTTAGTAAGTGCTGCCACAAAAATCCGGATTTTATTGTCTGTTAGTATTGAGTGCCAAACATAAAAATGATTGAAACAATTAATCAGTGATATATTATGTGATAAATGCCCCTTGTTTTGGACGAAGAGACTCTGTAAACTCTGCAAACAGTATTTTTTTTTTAATCTTTCATAAAATCATGATACACACTAATGTCCCATTATATTACTAAATATTAGTGGCCAATCCAGTATAAATATTGGATTTCGAATTAAAATGTCAAAAACGGCTATTAAAAAAGATTGAGCATGTCATTCAGCCACGTGCAATATAGTGCTTCCCCAAGTAGCAGTTAGCGCAGAGGAGAGCATTACCAATTACAGTATGATAGTATTGTTCTGCTACTCTAGTAGTACACAGCAGTAGTATATAAACCAGGATTTGTAGCTTTTTAGCGTCTTTCAGCATCAAACACCAACATAAAGATATATGTATGTAGCACACAGAGGCATTTTGACATTCAATCTATGTGGCCTTCACTGGGCATGTTGGACACATGAATTCTTCCGGTAGACATTTAATGAAATATACAACCCCTATCTCCCTTGCAATGATAGGAAAACAGTCAGTCTGCAATATGCAATATGATCTATGACAACCTGGGCCACAAAGGATCCCTAATTAATCAGTATCTCACCGCTGAGGCCAAAACAGCGTGAGCAACCATACCCCTTTACAGGCACAGGCACAGGGCTGCGAGAGGGCAAAGCCAGAGAGAGCAGTGATTCATGAACAGAGAGCAGGAGCAGAGGACAGAAAACAGGGGGAGCGGGAGGGGAGAGAGCAAGAGAGTGAGAGAGAGAGAGAGAGAGAGAGGGAGAGAGCGAGAAAAATAGAGAGAGAGAGAGAGAGAGAGAGAGAGAGAGAGAGAGAGAGAGAGAGAGAGAGAAATGCCTGGCTTTTCAAAAGCTATAGTATAACAAAAACCAGCAATTACAGCCAACACAATGCAGGGCTGTAAACTTCCCTCGCAGCTGTCAGGCAGGTGAAATGAACTTTTTTGAGGCTCTTTTGACGCACATTTAAAACAGCCAAATGGAAGCAGGATAGACCGGAGCAGACCACAGAATACATTAACCCAGCTGGTAATGCTGCCGACACATGCCATTCAGGAAATGGCAATTCAAACACAAAAAAGCAACCGCCGCTGATGATCAGTGTGTCATAAACCTGAGAGAGAGAGAGAGAGAGAGAGAGAGAGAGAGAGAGAGAGAGCGAGGGGAAGATAAGCATGGCTGCTCACTCTCATCACTGTGTTAGAACCTCTGCGACGAGAGAGAGATGGAGAGAAAGAGAGAGAGAGAAAGATGAGCGGATGAGAGGAAGAAAAAGAAGAGACCCACCCTCCCACTCTCGGCTGGCAGCCACCCACCTGCTTTACCGTCTCTGCGACGAGAGAGAGAGGGAGCCCTGAACAGATGACAGGAAGAGAAAGATGCCCCCCTCCCCACACACACACACACACACACACACACACACAGCTGGTGGCCACCCACCTTGGAGAGATATCGCAGCCCTGCTGCATGAAGGCCCCTAGGGAGAACCACAGGCTGTTGAAGATCCCAAAGTCGTTGGGCGGGTCGGGAGGCGTCTGTGGGTCTTTGGTCTCGTCCTGCTCGTCCAGGTGCCACTCATAGGGGCTGAAGCGACTCACGAGGAACAGCACCACGCTCACGCCAATGTAGGCGAACACGATGCACATCCAGATCTCGTAGGCCAGAGGATCGAGGAAGGAAAAGACGCCCGGCTTGGACTTCTGGGGCTTCTTGATCATGATGGAGATGCCCAGGCTCATGAACGGTTTGGAAAAGTCTATGACTTCCTCGCGCACCAGGGTGATAGTCAGTGGCGCGACGGCTATGTCTGCCCTCTGGAAACAGGAACACGTACAAGCATGCATTAGTCCACCCCCCCAATCTTCCTCCACCCACCCCACCCCACCCCAGCCCAGTTCAGCAGCCTCGTCAAAGCTGCACACATTTGCATTTTCTCACAAGAAACTGCAACTGCTGATAACAAGCTAATTACTTTTGAGAAGAGCTCTAATTCTTGCGGTGGTGACTCTGGGGGGCTCTTGGTAAAGCGGGGGGACGAGGGGGGGGGGACTTCATTGCTTTTTCATGATATTAGACTGAGCTTTTACAGCACATTTGTTAATGCTTATTACTTTGGGAGGATGTCAGATGAGGTTGTGAGGCATCCTTTGCAAATCATTGCATGTGTATGTGAAATAGCGAGAAAAGAGAATAATGGGAGTGAAATTAAAAAAAGTGAGTTTTGCAACACGAGATGTACAATTTCCTCTGTGAAAACCCTAAAGACAGCTCTCTTTTCAGGAAAAACTCCTGCGACAATTTCAAAACGTATACAACAAAAATGTATTAACTCGTCATTATTTTGCAATAAAACAACTCTAACCTTTCATATTTCATCACATACTATAAGTCAACCATACGTAAGTCTACTACCCATCCACATACCGCGCATAACAAGCATATATTGCTTTTCTCACTGTAACCAGTGTGTCAGCACGGGCTGCTAGCTATTCATTATCTATAGTAGGCACAAATGATATGGACAGCCCACACACATCTTGGTTCTACTCCATCCTGCAGCTTGGTCTGGCGATCACTTGGAGCCTCTGCCCTTCAGCGAACCCTGACCCCTGACCTGTGCCCTCTGGCTGCTGGCCTGATGGAGAACCAGGCTCAGGGCTCAGTCAGAGTTCACACCCACTCCTCCACTCCTCCACGCCAAGCTACTGACTTACACCTCCAGAGCACAGCGTGACAGGTGTGATATCGGGTTACTACGCAATTCACATGAAACCATAAAAACACATTTATGGTGCCATCACGGCTCCCTAGCAATGGAGTGACTTGTCGCACACTGGGGCATGCTGACATGAACTGTGGTAGGAGTAGGAAGAGGCGAAAACACAAATATCATCTCTATCCTTACAGAGATGACCTGTAGAAATCTGCCGACTGCAGAGTTCCAATAAATCACAGTATAATTTGCATATAAATAGCTAATTAAGGATTTATACTAAGTGATTTATTCGTAATGCAGAAATATGCTTCAAAATCTTATCGTGGCACACCATATGAATAATTTCAGATGATCTTTTTTCGAGGGGGCAATATTCACAGTACATACTTGCACTACTGTAAACGGATTGAAATGGAAATCTTGTTGATGGCTTTAATATGGGGGCGTTGAATGAAAAAAAAAAAAGAAAAAGAGTAACAGACAGACAAAACAAAACACAGTGACATATCCACTCTACATTTCTCCATCAAATCAAATCAGCCAACTGTTCCCTCAAGTGCTTGTTTTATCATCTGCATGTTTCATCTGCGAGAGCTGTCGCCTCCACCACTCCCCACCCCCTCTCCTCCCCACCTCCCTCTCTCCCTCAGCTCATGGCTTCCGCCCAAAAAACACAATCCTCACGTCCCACTGCCACAAACGGGGATGGATCGCTTTCGAAAAGCACAGGAGGGGAAAAAAATATATAATTTGAACACCTCTTGTATACTTAGACAATATTACCGCCTCAAGTGGTTTGGTGATTCATCAAAGACCAGCCTCTTTGCCTGGGCAGTGGTTCGTGAAGGGCATCTCTTTGTTATCACATTGTGCACTCCACATTGATTACAGAATACATTTGAAACTGAGCAGCGTCAAGAACAATCTCTTTCTTTTGCTATTTGTTTTTTTGGCATTTGGCAAGGTCAACCTAAACAGAACAAAAATATGATGACAACACAGCTAAAAATGATGACATTCGTTTCCAAGGTAGCTGCACCATGCCATTATATTTGGATCTGCTTAATCTTAACAGCAAGCACTGCAGCTCTGGATCAATCCATAACAAAGCCGTAAAAAATTCAGTGGTCACGGACCGGCCCTGTCAGAGACAAACCTAAACGTAATGAATTCAGCGGTCAAGAGGTCAAACGGCATGGCAATGATTCGTCTTGACTGTCGGTCATAAAAATATGGATGCAGAAATGCTGGGTGATTTCTTGATTGAGAGGTAGCAGATTCCCCCCCGCCCCACCCCCATCCCTCTGATAGCCAGTGGGGCTGCCTATTTTTGAGGATAATTTCTGCTGTTAGGGCCGTCAAACCAGGCAATCTTTCTCACTGATGGTTTGGAAATTGAACAGATGAGGTAACCTAACCCTCATGCATTTTGTATATGGCCCTCCATCCGTTAAAAAGAAAATCGTCAGCGATGGGAATTGGGAATGATTTCGGTGGGCTCCCAGCGTTGACGCCATCTGAGACGCCGCTGACAAATGTGGGACTCAAGAGGCGGGGCCTCCGGTGTCCGCGGTGAGAAGTGGCTCTCCGCTGGAGAGCGCCGTGGAGATGAATCACACAATGGCATGCTGTGATGGAGTGGGGCTAAAAAAAAAAACAACAACAACAACAAAAAAATAAACAATCACGTCGGGAGCCTTTGGCCGGGCTTCACACCTCATCCGGAAAAAAAAAAATCCAGACGAGCCGGCTGCACGTGTATAGAACAAACCACCGCCGCCCGGCTACGAGCCTGATCGCTGGTCGCATAATTAACTAACCCTACGTTTGGCTGACATCTGGCTGTGACTCAAGAAAAAAAGAAAGGAATGCTATTGAGATGAAGAAGGGAAACAAAAAGGCGGCTGAAGATAGCCGCTGGGGGGGGCGACCCGTTGGCGCTCGCTGACCGGTACTCACCCCATAGACAAGTTCACCCACCATCCCGTTCCACGTCTTGGTCTCGGGGTCCCTGGCGCCATACTTGCCGTCCATTACTATGGACAGCTGGTACTTAATGCCCACATGTTTAGCAATCTCAGAGGCTAAATCGACACAGTAGCCTTCATATCTTTCATTCCCCTCCAGATGCTTATAGTTTTTCTTGAACATCACATAGGGCGCTTCCTGTTAATCAAACATACACTGGTTTATTGACACTCATGCACAGGCACAGACAAGAGCCCCACAAAACCAACAGCTGACTGCCTCAAGTGCATGCAGGCATGCTTAGATTACAAACAGTGCACACATACATACAGACGCACATCATACATACATACAGACTCGCTTTCTTTCTCTCTCTCTCTCTCTCTCTCGCTCTCTCTCTCTCACACACACACACACACACACACACACACACACACAGACACACACACACACACACAAAAGGATAGCACATCAGTGGCAAAAGCAGCAGGGAGAGGTGCTGTCGAGCCTGAACAACACTGTGAGCACCTCACTGCGTCACGCCTCAGCCGGCGCCAGCAGCCCCCACCGAACGCACGCACGCACGCGCCCACCGTGTCCAGACCAAACGGGTTCCAATCGGGCTGGAGAGCCTCCGCAGGCAAACAGACTGTTTCCTAATATGGGGGGTTTGGGTGGCGGTGGCGGCTCCGCATGGTGGGGAGGGCTGTTGGCAGCGGCTGAGCATCTGAGGTGGAGCGGAGGTGTGTGTGGAGAGGAGGGGGGGAAGGGTGGGGTGGGGGGGGGGTGCAGGTGGTGGGGTCAGGTGGGGGGGGGGGGGGTGAGAGGAGCAGCGTGGTGGTGGGAAGGTGGGGGTGGGGATGGGGTCTGATTCATAAAGTAAATGGCGACCAGAGGGAGAAGAGCTTTCAGAAAGTGCTGCTAACTGATTTCAACATCATCAAGCACATTGCACCAATGCGCAGGGAGGCCGTATCATTCCAAAAGAAATGAACCAAATCATATAGAAACAAACAATCAAACCAAAAACAGAACGACAACTGAAATACAAACGTCCAAACAAAACAGGAACCAAAAAGCAAATAATTAAGATCTAATGGGCAAATACCTTGTAAACATACAGAATTACACCAGGAGAATACAGCAAGCTTGTTGTTGTTGCTTTTTTTCCCCTCCTCTCATTTCAAACACTGTTGCAGCTTGTTTTTTTTTCTGTGCTTTTTTATCTTTCTTTCAATCTTTTTTAGAAAGTCATTACCAAACAAGAGGGGCTGCTCACAGAGAGGATCCTACACATCCTATTAGAGGTAGGGACAATTAGGATGCCAGTGGGGAGAGCAATGGCTTGTTTGTTCTGCGCTGAATGTATCTCTCACCTCCACCGGTGGAAATAACACACACACACACACACACAAAAAAATCCTTTTTTGGTCTGTGTTAACCAACGATCTTTCATCACAGGAGCGGCTCCAGCCTGTTATATCGTTTCTTTTCACAGCCCAAACAACAACAAAGTAACAGTGCCGTGAACCAGGAAAGTTGTTTGTATTAGCTTCAGCCTATGCCACATACAGAGCAATTAACAGGCTGGCATGATTGTTTTATGATGGAGCAAGGGGAGCAATCATTAACTTGCCGCGCAAACGCGAAAAGTGCTAAGGAGTAAAAAAGTGTCCTGACCTTTGCCTGGGAAGTTTAAATGGATTGAATTAATAGAATTAAGCAATAAAAGCCTCCGACAAATGCCTCACACAGAACTCGGGGATCAGAGAATGTCACATTTCAGCACAGAACACTCCCTGGTCAATGCAAAACAGATTGGAGCGAGGGCAGCGAAACAAATGCACGCAGCCGATCGTTTCCCTCCCCCTAATTTGTTTTGCCGGAGAGAAGCCATTGCCGTCTCTTTCTCCTCGCGGTGTTTGCTCGTATCCAGCATGTCATCGACCATTTACTTGATGGACAGACAGATATTGTTCTACTTACGTATGCATTGAATGTTTTTTTTTTTTGTTTGGTTTGTTTTTTTTTGATGGAGTCAACTCAACCATTACCACTACCAATGCCGTTATTGTGATGTCACTGCTACGACAGGCCACTGAGGTATGAAAAATCAAAATGCTTTGTCACCCACACGGATACAGTTGAAACAGTCCTGTGGCTTTAAGACTGTTTCAACATGTAGTGAGTGGATGGAAAGCAACACAAAAAGAGATGTGTTTCTACCCGCCCAAGACAGAATGTATCAATCCTGGAATCAACACCTTGACCTTGAGAGGCAGAACTAGTGAAACACTTAAAACTGCATGGAAAGTGTACCATAATAGTAGTGACCACAATTGTTCGGTTTTCCACTGGGGAGGAGTCGTTGGTGACCTGCGGGTCCATTATAGATACAAAGCGCTCAAACTCGTTCCAGTACCCGATCTGAAAAATGGAAAACAGGCTTGTTATTTTCAACGTTTGACGAGACAAGGCTTATACGTCCCCCTAGCTGCCCTGCAGGTTCAATTCTCTCTCAACATGGGGACAGTGCTGTAGGGGTCTGGGTGTTTGGTACGGGGTGGGGTAGGGTATGGTGTGGTGTGGTGTGGTGTGGTGTGGTGTATTGGCGAGAGTGCTGTAGGGCCTTCCGTGTTTGGTACGGTGTGGGGCATGGTGTGGTACATGGGGACAGTGTAGGGCTTTGGGTGTATGGTACGGGGTGTGGTGTGGTGTGTTGGGGTGTGGTGTGTTGGCGACAGTGCTTTAAGCGTGTGGGTGTTTGGTGCGGGGTGGGGTGTGGTGTGGTGTGGTGTGGTGTGTTGGGGACAGTGCTGTAGGGGTGTGGGTGTTTGGTACGGGTGGGGTGTGTGGGGACAGTGCTATAAGGGTGTGGGTGTTTGGTACGGGGTGTGTTGTGGTGTGTTGGGATGGGAAGGATTTTCCAGGATTTTCAGCACAAGCCATTACAGCTCCGTGTTCATTAAAACGGCATTAGCCGGCGCTATCACAACGACTTAACTGACGAGCGGTGTGCAGATAGCGCGGGGCTGCGGCGCGGTTCCGGCGGCCCGCTGCGTCGCGCCGCTATCTGGGTCTCGGCTGACATTTGTTAAACGGGCAGAATGCTTACAGTGGCTAAGCGCCTCATTGTGACGGGCCGGGCCGAGCCGAGCCCCGCTCAGTCCGACTCAAATCATCAGCAGGAAATGGCTAACAGCAATAAAGCAGCGCTGTGCGCTGAGCAAACATTTATCACTCTAGAGCTCATAACTCGCCTCGTATGCTGTGTGTGTGTGTGTGTGTGTGTTTGTGTGTGTGTGTGTGTGGGGGGGGGGGGTGCAGTGAACCAACAGATGGGTCATTGTGAGCCCCGAAGATAATTTAACAAATAAGGACACTGTAGAAACACTGAACCAGCAGTCCGTCTATTTTATCACCCCCGCTTTTTAACGGCTGTACACAAAGCCTCCCCCCGAGCCTGCTGGAACAGTATGTTCCTTGATTAAAATCTTAACCTGCGCCTGCGATACGACCAGCGAATGCACCCAGCCCCGCAGATGCGGCCGTAAGCTGCCAGACATCACTGGCTGAGTGCAGACCGCGCGAGGCTTTAGTGTGGATAGCAGAGCGAGTGGATGATTGGTTGGGGGGGCGGTGGCTGGGTGGGTGGGGAGGGAGAAGTGTGTGTGTGTGTGTGTGTGTGTGTGTGTGTGTGTGTGTGTGCAGGAAGAGAAGTGGAGAGCTGAGGCAGCGGAGGTGGCTGAGGCCCTGGAATGTGGCGCGGGAACAGCAGGGGCAAATATCTCCTCATGAATCACCCCGGACAGCTGCTGCGCTGTCACTTCTCATTCCTCCGCTCGGGGACCGCCGCCGCTCGTGAGCTCGCGCGCTCATCGACTCGGCCAAACTGGTGACTTCACACTGCACATGTGTGTCATCTGCACTTGAGTGGGTGTGTGTGTATATGTGCGTGTGTGCGTGTGTGTGTGTGTGTGTGCATGTGTGCGTATATGCATGTGTTAGCATTACATCTGGACTATATCATAGATTTATTCTGCCAGCGAGTCCACTAATGAGCTGTTCGACATATATGTGCTGACACTGAGCAAAGATGTAAGGATGAGCGTAATCACATTTCCTATTAAGTAGAGGAACATGTCATTATGCAGTTCCTAAAAGACCAGCCTTAGGTTAGTGGAACGCTTGATAATAGAAACTCTGTTCTCAGCCCAATGCTTTTCTAACTCAGCTGTAGGGATGTCTTGACAGCCATTGGGCTTGCTTTTTAAAAGGGCTTGTTTTTTTTTTCTCTCTTTCTCTCTCCCCGCAGTGCGCATTTGACCTGCAAAAAAGGCAATTAACCTGCTCGTGATTGGAGGAGCCAGGCTAGATCTACGGCGGAGAGCGTCTTGGCCTGGAAAAAAGGCTCTGGCCGATAATCTAAACAGAAGCACACGCAGCAGCACAATGGCCTTGTCTGCAAAAATAATCTCTCTCTTCCCTTCCTGGATTGTCTTTGAAAACGAATGATCATTTGGAACAGGCAAGATCCAAAATCCCAGATCCCTGATCCCATTTTTTTCTTTACACAATTCAAAAAGAAAAGGAACAACATAAAGTCGTGTAATAGTCATACAGTACCTTTCTCTAGGGCAGCTACTGTATTTTTTCCTCCACTGCCAGTTTGGAGGCAGACCTGTTTACAATCCTACTGTACACTGACCTCTGCTCCCAATTTAGAGAGCGCGCGCATTGTGTGGGCAGTTGGATTTCAGAGGCCAGCCGAGCTTTTACTTACCTTCCTGGGCCCACCTGTTTTCATCTCATACACGTCAATGGTATAGTTTGATCTTCGACCGAAGCTGTCAAACTGGATATTTCCAGTCATACCTTGAACTTGGACCTGCCGGGAAGGTGCCATGGAAAACAACAGCAAAGCCACAAAAAGGAATCAAAGATGAAGAGAGGAGAGCAAAAAGGTAAGAGCAGAGATTAAAACATGGGAGTCATTTACATAAGTATGAGTAAGTATGTGTGCCACTAGCCAATGGCGCCGATAAACTCCCATCTTAAAAAAAAAGCCCATGAGAGCTTAGAGCCATATTCATGTTCAGCCATGGCTGATTTTGAAAGCTACTGTAAGAGAGAAAAGGATATAAAAAAGTAATAGAGAGAGAGAGAGAGAGGGAAAGAGAGAGAGAGAGAGAGAGAGAGAGAAAGGGAGTGTGTGTACTGTATGTATATCTCTTAGAGAAAGAGTGAGAGAGGGGTTCGGGCGGCCTCGGCCCTCCTACCGTTTTGAGGGCTCGCTCGATGTCGATGCCTTGGCTCCAGGGCACCGCCGGGTTGGCCAGGCAGTCGCCCGCGCTGCCCCGCCGCGACACGTCCACGCGCTGCCTCCGCAGGTAGCGGAAGGCCTCGGCGATCACCAGGATGGCGTCGTAGGAGAGCGCAGAGGTGTACTGCACGATAATGAGAGATCACGTCTGCCATGCGCCGCAAGCACTCAGCCACAAAATTACACACAGCAAGACAGCGCTGGAGCAACTGTCGTCAAACAACTGGGCCATTTACGGAGGAGCGCATGGTGTGGCATTGTGTGCTGTATCTCTACTGTTATTACACACTCTACGCCATAACACATACTGTATCTGTACTGTTATTACACACTCTACGCCATAACACATACTGTATATAACACACACACACATAATACAGTGTTGGGCAATGTTGTGGAGTAATGGCAAAGTAATGTAATCAGTAGTGTCACAAATAACTATCAGTAGGCTATATCACTCTGCTAAATAAGCAAAGTGATATACTGAAAGCAATGATTGATGTGCTACAGTACTGCTGGTAACGATCCCTAACACTATATGGATAAACAAAAGTTTTTTGCCACGGTTTGGTAGCTATTACAATGCTCAGTCAGAAATCTATCCAAGATTCACCCAAAATGAGAACACATCTTTTTTTTTTATTTCTTTTGATATCAGATCTTCAATAACTTTCTAGCAAACAATTCCCAGAGCTCTTCTAGCCACGTTTGAAAATGAGCAGATGTGGGTGAGTGAGCAAAGTCCCTGTCAGGCCTAATTTGAGAGGGACAGCGTTCAGTCAGAGACAACACTAGAGGGAGGGGAAATCAGTGCTGTGTCTCATCAGTGTTCCACCACAGGAGTTTAGCCAATCGGCCCGTCTCAGATCCTCTATCACAGAATCACCTTAAAGGTTTCCTTGACCTCCACTATTGGGGAGACGTGAGCTGGGTTAGTTTGCGACCACCGCACCGTGACAAAACCTAATGAAGTGCCATTAAAAATCTATTTCTTTCTTCATCATTGTTTAATTAGATGTAATTCCAAAGGCCTGTGTCTAGGCTTGCCTCAGACGCCGTGTCAATATATTGATTGTGTTGAAGGGGGAAGAAAGAGAGTGAAACAAGAATGAGGGGAGTAACATGAGTGAGGATAGAGGAGAGGAGAGGAGATGGAGAGAAAGTGTGAAAGTGGGAGGAAGAGAGAGAAAGAGAGAGAGAGTAGTATGGAGGAAGACGGAGAAAACATTCGCCAGGAAAACGCCCGGAGGCTTTTTGCATATGCCATGAAAGGCTTACCTTCAGAGGCGTGTTCTTGGCCTCTGGGAACTCTCTTTCATCTAGCCGGTCCCAGCGCTGGAGGAACTGCTGTACGATGGGGTTCTCCGGATTGATTATCTGGAACCCACTTATGTTCGCTCCACCGAGAGCAACCTTGTCCAGGCTCACATTGGAGAAGCCCTGAAGATCAAACAAAGAGCCACCATGACAGTTGCAGAGGAGGAGTTGTTTGCATTAAGTCTTTGAAACCCAAGTTGGTCATATTATCATGCAATGTCTTCCATGCAAGGTACAGTACACTGTGCGGGGAAACGACATGCATAAACATCAGACGTTTAACGTGTGTGAGCCAGGCATAAAAATAGCTCTCCCTATCTTCATCAATTATAAAAAAATAATATGATAATGTCTTTCAACATCATTCTCTGGGGCTGCCATTGAGTGCAGGAAGAAAAGCTCTTGTCTTGTATCATTCATCACATCACTGGCAACACCTTGCCTCTGACTATCATCACAACCACATGTGGTTGGCACCAAGCACGGGCACAGTGGACTAGGTGGTGCCCAGCAGCTGGTAGCAGCACTGCCTCTCACTCACTTTGGTCGTGTGTGAGGAACGGTGAGTGAGAGACATATTTGAGTATGCCAAGGCCCTCGTCTCCAACTTTAAAACAACAGTATGCAGATTCAGTTCAATTCAATTTAGCTTATGCCCTTACCTTATAGATACCATTCAGTCATTCAACATAAACCTTTATAGATATCATCCTGTATTATGAAGAGTTCAGATGCAAAAACAGTTAAGTCCTCCCTCACAAATGTAAAAAAAAATCATGTTTTTATTGTCAATTTCAGTATATTCCTATTAAACTGCAGTTTGGTTGTTTTGCTTAGTAAAAACGGATCAAATCAACTCAGCACAACATATTCAATATATATGTATATCTATCTTTACTTAGATTTATATATTTGTTTCTGCTTTTGAACCCTTCATACTATATTCCCTTACAGATATCATTCAGTATATATGTCCTTACTGCATGCATAGCTACAGTATAGCTATAGCAATGGTAATGGATATGCAAACATAAAATGATGTTTGAATGTGACATGCCCCTGAAATGGTGCTCCACACCTTCACACGATGGGTGCTACAGGTCTCGATGAGGAGAGAAAAGGCCTGTTCATACTCACCAGATTGGCAATAATGTAATGGTAGCCTCGACTATTCTTCCCCGCGGTCACCACCTGAGGGAGAGGTGGAGAAAGAGCAAGAGAGAGAGCGAGAGAAAGAGAGAGAGAGAGAGAAAGAGAGAGAGAGAGAAATCAATGGCAGTTAGCCATCCATGTAAAGAGAGCCAGGAGGCAGAACGTATTCATCTGGGTGCCGACCCGCTCGCTGCTTTACACGACTGCATTAAACACAAAGCGCTCCACTGTAAAGGCGACAAGTGAGGCCATCATTGATTGATGTGTCTTTGTGTTGCATCTGGAGGGGCTGGGGGGGATATTACCATGCGGCGACTGACAGCCTGACAGGCCAGACCCCCAGCAACCCCTACCTGGCTCCTGCCCCCCTCTGCTGCTCATGGGAGCATGGACACAGTGGCACGGCCGCCGCACAAACGCATTAGCCCGTGAAGAGCACCGCGCAGAAAATAAAAAATAAGGCGAATAATCAATCCATCACTTACATACACACCGACAAACACACACCCATGTACACACACACACACACACACACACACACACACACACACACACATATATACAGGTATGTGTTCGGTACCAAGAACCAAGGGTTTCAATTCTGTAAGTGCTTTTGCGAAGTGTTTGATGGAACGGTTTTGAAACTTTTCCACTAGCCATTTAGAAAGTCGATACAGCAGCAGAACCTGTCCCCCGCGCCCTAAATCAATTGCCGGTGCATCTGTATTTCCCGCCGCAGGCAGCGTGACAGAGCAGTAACCCTCTGATATCAATTAATCACCGCGTCGGCCATTTCCTCCCGGCCTCTCGGACGCGCTCCTGTGTGGCGCTATTGCCGCCCATTGATTCCCAGCGTCTCCAGGAGCGACGACGCCAACGCCAACGACGGCGCCGTGCCCGTCGCTCGCCCCGCGCTCCACTCGCCAATCCCTTTGCAAAAGAAATCACCCGTGTTTACATGTCAGGTTTACATAAATTGAATCAAGCTTTTCTCTGGCTTCTTCGCTGACATCTGTGAATGATCGCCCCGCTTTTTCTCTCCCGTACCCCCCCCCCCACCCCATCTTCGTGGCGCGCAGCGTGTCGCCTGAGAGAACGCCAATCCTCTGTGCTCTTCCGCTCATTTCATCAGCGCTGTTCAAGTAGGTCAGTCATTTCTGACAGCGACAACATCATGAATTCACATCACGGCAGAGAGGAGACGGAGAGAGAAAAGGAGGGGAAGTCTCGGCGGCGGAGGAGAGGAGAGGAGAGGAGAGAAGAGTGAGAGGCCACAGAGAGAGAGATTCAGTGGCTTAGTTGCCTGCATGACACATTTTAATTCAATGTGTGTTCTTTCATACCTTGTACATCACCATTCACGTCCACGTTTGAAATGGAATCTATTGAGACTGCTGTGTCCAGTGGCCCTGCGAGGCTGTGTGTGTTTTTCAGTCTGACTATACTGTACTGTATGTACAAGTCATTAGAAGCAGCGCTGCCCTTGACTGTTGGCACAAGCGGGGCAGTTTGGGGCCAGGGCGCTGTCCAAACCTGGGCACCGTCTCGCCGTGTCCGTGAGCTCGGCAGCAAGCACCTGAGCGGGAGCTTGGCTGCGGCCGAGTAGTCCGCGTGTGTGTCCACCCGAGGTGAGTCGGCCAGCGAGGACTCGGGCCAGAGGGGGCCACCTGAGCCAGGGCGCCGTGGGATCTTAATAACGCCACGCTACGCCACTCCCCTACAGCCAGGGGGCCTCGGGCCAGCGCTCGCCTCTTCCTCCTCCTCCTCCTCTTCCTCACAGGAAATCCTTAGTCTCCCCTCGCGACGCCTCGGCGCATTAGCCACGGCTGTTTAGCATCTGAAAAGGGAAGTGTGTTCTATTTCCATCAATTCTACCCAAATAAAATATGGCGCATTCATATTTAAACAGGCTGATATCGAACGCTGCCGATGACTCATGTGTTTCTGAGCTGCCTCCTGACTCAGTGGCAGATATGCTGGCTCATTGGCTTTTCGTTTACATGAACTGGGCTTTTATTTACAAAAATGTTTATTAAGACTTCAACTCCCAGCCCCACAAAAACAAAAAATATATATAACCACATTTCTACATCCAACCAACCTTGTCTGAGGAAAATACTCTTTTTTACACATCTCCTGCTGCCTTAGTGAAGTCTGTTGTAACCTCAGCTCTAATGAAAGTGCTATTTCTGGAGGAAACTGGTTTAAGACATATACAGTATATAACAACAGGAGATTAGCAGTGAGTCAGTGAGCAATGGCTCGTCTAAATCAAGATGTGTTTGAGATGGGATTACAGCAGAAGAACACAGTCGAGAGGCGTTAAATGGATGGATTAGGCTGTAGTTGCACAACCAAAGTGAAGTATATTCCCCAAAAAATCTCCTCCAATGCCACTGTAATCTTCCTCTCGCCTCCCCACCCATTTACTCCCTGGTACGCTGATCCCCCCCCCCCCCCCCCCATGCCCGCTTCCCCACTTCGCCAGAAAAGAGGTTTTCTGTCCTTGGGAGAAGTTTTCACTATAATGTGATGGCCATGGACAGGCTCGGTGACCTTGCATTCACCCAGGGCCAGTCTATTCACACAGCCCTGACAGATAGGAGGGGGGTTGTGGGGGCCGGAGTGGTTGGGGGATGAAAATAAAGCAATACATTCACTCCTGGGTGTTCAATAGAAAACTCGGCCCGGGATCTGCTGGGTCATTCTTGGCTCTGAATGACCTTTACAAAATGCAGCTCAGCACAAAAATGTCTCAAAGAGATTATCAGGCCATTTTTTTTTTTTTTTATCCAAGGCAAAAGGTAGGAAATAGGGAAAGGAAGCTTTGAATTTAGTTCTAAGCTTATCACACCTGTTTGTTACCCTGGACATCCAGAATTCTCGCGAGAGCACAATCTGAGGTTGTTCAGCGAGTCACTCTGGCAGTCAGTGATGATGCTCATTTCCCATGCCGTTGGAGCCGAGCTGCACCAATCACATCGGTGTATTGGATATACATGTAGGCGGGCCAGAGGCGAGCGAAATAGATGACGACAACGCTGCAACGTCAACATCCGGAATCAACCAGTAAACATTGGTCGTAGTGTTATAAGATTGTGTGCAGTGATATTTCAAATGCATGCTTGGTGCCATCCCTCGATAAATAATGATCAATAACATAATGACATAAATCCCATGTAAGATCATTTGGCCATGTTGTGCATTAATGTGAAATGTAACGCTACTGCTAATGTTATTGTGCTGCAGAAACCAATCAAAGGTCATCATCAGAAACAGTGGATTACTGGTAAATGAGTCATAACTGAACCCCACTGAACAACTGTACTACACAACATGAGAAATACAAGAGAAATCAGTCAAAGTTGTCAGTTTGTCTCATGCTAACACACGTAGGAGGCAATTACTGCAAGTACAAATACTTCAGTATATACATGTGCTCATGCATTTGAGGACAGTTAAGTGTTCTTCTCAGTTTCACGTCATTGCCTACAGTGGCTTGTCAACATCAAGGTAATTTCAAAGAAAGGATGGCTCAAAAAACAATGGTCCACATGGCCATGAAAATACTTTGTGGAATCCAGCGCTTTATCAGAATGTGTACAGATGACAAAACAACCAATTGTTTGTTTTGTTGTTTGATTATCCTCGTTGATGACAGTGCCTCCATCATAATGTGTCTCTATACGTCTCTGCATGCTCATCCTGATAAGGTAATAAGCTTTCCTGGAATGTTTGATTTTTTTAATGAAACACTGCAGGGACAGTGAAATAGTTGTTAAGAACATGCACAGTTATGAAATTGGAATATCTTTGCAGGATCCAATTTGGTTTTGTTAACAGAAACAACTGATAAAACAGTCCTTCAGTAAGGCTAGGATCATTTTTACTTTTATGCATTTCAGAGCTTGTGCTTTATTACATTTACTTGATTAAAGACGTTAAAGCAGAACTGACCAACAGCTTCATTCCACAGGCCATCATCACTCTTGTGAACACACAGCACTGGCTTACTCTCTAACACTACATTCCAATGTACACTTTAATTCTACATCTCCGGTGCATAATGCATTGCGCACTATGTCTGCCCCGCACATAGTGCTCAACTGGACACAACTTGTTCATGCTACAAATCTAATCTTGCACACTTATTTATCTATGTATGCAATATTTATAAGCGTCGTATTTTTTAGTGCTTACAGTTTGTTGTTTTAATTTGATTCTAAAATGTGGAGGATCAGCAGAGACAGAGACATTGTACTGAGTGACACCATGTTTCCTTGGTGCACACGACAATAAGACTCTTGGCTCTTCTACCGGCGTGTTTTGACACACATATCTGCACTTCTACTGAATATGGAAAGTGTGTACTTTTGCCTTCTCTGCATGCAAGAGCTGTCTGCTGAAACATGCTGAGCAAGGATATTTGGTCTCTTGGTTAGCGGACCATAGTCTCGTGTCAACATACACTGTGTGTTATTTTAAGGCTTCTCCCCACCCCTAACTCACGTCCCTGTAAACTATGCTCCCACTGAAATCTGCGTTGTCATGGTTTATCTCTGATGCAATGGTCCCCCTGTGCTAAGAATAATCCATAAACAGCGTCCATATATCACACACAGGGGCAGCGGGAAGGATAGAGAGAGACAGAAGGGGACAAATGGGCAAAATGTTTTCCAAAAGGCCTCTTTAAAAAACTCAGTTATCTTCATTTCCCTTCCTCCAGGCAGCGTCCCCCCCCACCGCCCAGCCTTGGAGGCTGTAAGCCGCAGTACTCCTGGGGGGATACATTCTAATTAACTGGCGAGCGCGTCCGTGGCTAGGCCCCCTTCTTCCTGGCAGTCTGGATTTATGCCCGCGCGCGGACTGAACCGACTTGGCGGCCGTCCAGCGAGGAGCATCGCCGCGCCATCCTACACCGGAGCCGCAGGACTTCTCCGTGTCTGCGCCTCTGAAATATGGCGGCCGTTTGTTATCCGATGCCGCACGGAGAGAGAGGAGCTCGCCGCCGCCACAGCCGCGCGCCGTCCAGTCCGCGCCATCACGCCGAGTCATGTGATGCCATGTCATCTCGGGCTAATTAGCTAATCTCGACTGAAACATTAGAAGGAATCAAAAGCCTTTCATCCACATACTGTATATATAAGGCTTATGTCCCTCCAAAACAGCGGCTTGATGGACTGCTGACAGAGATACCACTATGTTCGGGAATTACGGACACGTTTTTTTTTTTTATCCACTGGAATTTTTTTTGCACATACTGTGGTCTTCAATGACTGTTGCTGCTATTCCCCATCAGAGAGAAGGGTGGCCTCATGTGCAACACTTCTGTCAGCCAGAGGAAGTGGGCACAGAAGCGTTCGCAGGTCTTTGATAGAGCGGCCCTAATCCTATTAAAGGCTGTTGAGTTGAGACGTTAAACGCTCCCAAAAGGCGGGAGTGACGTGGAGGGCATTAAAGGCCTCTGTCTTCAGGGCTTTACTTCAAACAGTGGGAGATGGCTGCCTTCTGCCCCTGCACCCCACCCCACTTGCCTCCTCAACCCCCTTTTTATTTCCAAGAGCCCACCCCGAGCCACCCTCCAGCCTCCCCACCGGTGACAGGAGCTGGCCTGGGATCAGTGCCGCTTCTCGTGATGATCGGCGGCTTCATCCCCGGCCGCCCTTCCCTTCCGCTGTTTAGGAGTCGACGGAGAGCCCAACGGTTCAGAATCAAAAGCAATCACTGGCTCTAAATATCAAGCTACATTTTCATCTCCTCTTGAACCAAACCAAAAAAAAAAATCCCCCCTCTTTTCTCTTTTGTCTTCCACCATTCAGTCTCACTCTGGGGTCTAGGTGCAGGTCCCTCCCATTTTTTTGCTTCAAATTTCCATTTTCCCCTACTCTCAAATTCTCTCTCTCTCTCTCTCTCTGTAATTAAGCTCGATCCTCGGCTTGGGGTCTCAGAGGTAATGGCCACAGATGTCTTCATTTCAAAGGAAGCCTCTTCTCTGATACGACAAATGTGTGATCAAACCCATTTCAGTCTATTCATGCTCCCCTACAGCTTGAGAGAGACAGGCAGCGGAGGAAAGCGCGGAAGAGCCACTGAGAGCGTGCTCTTTTTGGAGCCATCAGATTCGTTGCTCGTCTCGATGGTAAATTAACTCAGCTTTCCCCCCCCCACGAGCTACGACCGTTAATCTGGCACACCTCAGAACATGGATCTCTTTCCCTTTTAATTCCTTATCCGCATTTTCATCTGCTATTCTCTGTTCCCTTCAGCAAAAAACAAATGGCAGGAAATAAAAGACATTGTGTGGCTAGAACACAAACAGAGATTTCCCCAGCACCGCTACTCCTGGCGCTCTCTATCAGTCAGAGGATCAGGAGCCGCTCTCAACTGCCACAGGAGCCAAGACGTCCCATGGCTGCCGCTTTGTAGGTAGCTGAAAACCATTGCAAGACTTCCCTTGAGCAATCTCTCTCTCTCTCTCAGTCTCCCTCCCTCTCTCCCTCTCCCTCTCTCTCTCTCTCTCCGCCTCTCTGTCTCTCTCTGTAACACAGTCTTTTTCTGCCATTTTTCCCCCAGGTGCCCTCCTCCCCTTCTTCTCTGGTTCAGCGGCTGGCACCACAAACTGCCTTTCTCTTTCTTTGAGCAGCTTGTGAGCCCTGGGCCTGTCCCAGATGCCATTCATTCATGCCCGCCCGCCCGCTCCTTACAACAGACACCAGCAGGTTGATGCCTTTAAGCAGACTCCAGTGATGGACGCACAGACGGGGGACGTCCCGACACAACGTGGGACGGACCAGTATGCGCACACACACACACACACACACACACACACACACACCTGCGCACACACATACAGGCTCACACGCACACCCTTACATATCAATGCATTTGAGTAGATATTTTCAATGGGCACTAATTAGTGCCACTAAAGACTATGGATTTGGATTGGATGCATGTATTTTACAGGTAACTGTTTCATGAGTTATTGCAAACGAGTTATTGCAAACGTGTCTTTGCAGTTTTCTTCCGTAAAATCAGTGCATAATAATCAATATATCTATTTTAAACATTTGATTAGTGTCATTTGATTATAGGTCCCTAAAGCAGTTTGATGTCATTCAACTACTACACCATGGCAGGCATGTCTTGTTGGTGACACCCCATTGGCATTTTCACAGCAATGCAATAGGTTCTTCTTGTGTGTGTGTGTGTGTGTGTGTGTGTCTTGTCTGTGTGCGTTTCAAAAACAGTATCAAATCAACTAAAAACATGGAATGCATCAAACAAGACATTGATTCTGCACAGCATCCTTCAACATACTGGCAGAGTATATTACCAGCTAACTCCACCCCAGCATCACGCTGGACTAGCGGTAATCCTGGGAGGCGAGTCGTGCAATCCCGCGCAAAATGAGAATCTGGAGTCGGCTAGCTGAGGACGGCACACTCCAGTAATCATCAATGGGGATCAGGGCTGCTCTGTCTGAGCTGCCTGTGCCCTTGAGACGCCGCGGCGCTCTGTCCCCTACGCCAGGGCGCGCCATGCTTCAGATACAGCTGATAGGACTACAGGTCTCTGTGTGTCATCTCTATTCAGACGCCTGGCTGTGGGTGGCTCAACACCCCCCCATACCCCCCCCCCCCACTCCCAGCCCCCTCCACAGGACCTCAAATCTGGCGGCTCGTCCGAGATCCCTGATTGGCCGGCACTGGCGGAGCAGGGACTGCATTAGCTGCAATTAGCTTCAATTTTGGTGGAGAGCCTGCTGAGGGGGAATAAAGAGGGAGACGGATCTCACTGCAGCCGCCCCCACACACACACACACACACACACACTCACACACACACACCCCCGCCCCGCTCACCTCCGCAGCGCTGTCCTCTCCCCACTGCACACAGAGTTGTGTGAGTCACAAACGTATTTAGGAGAGTGGAAGCGGAGGGGAAGGAACCAGTGTTGCATTAAAGCGGGCCAATTGATTGAATTTGATGGGAAACAGATTGAATACATGCAGATTAATTCTGAGTACTGGCACTATTAGGAAACTGTAGCCGGACGGGCTTTTGTGTGTGTGTATCTATGTGTGTGTGTGTGTCTCTCTCTCTCTCTCTGTGTGTGTGTGTGTGTGTGTGTGTGTGTGTGTGTGTAATGGTGACGGAGGAAGGGGAGGGGTGGTGCTATCAAAGCTACCCCCCTTGCTTTGTTCTTCCCATGGATATTTTCCATTGGTAAAGACTGATGCTATCCACAGGATAAAGCTCATGCATTCTCATACCCACACACAGAGCAAATGCTTTTTAGTGCAGCGTAATAGGGAATTATTGAGGAAGGAAATTTGCACCACAAGAATTAAATTAGACACACTAAATTAATACTAAAAGCCACTCTACGCTAAGACTATGACTCTGCAATCGAATTAGATTCATAAAAAAAAAGAATAAAAAAAAAAAACATAAACGAAAAACTCATTGAGAGGTATTGTATAGTGGAATGAGCCCGTATATCTAAATTCATGTTAACGAGCAGAATCCAATTCAGTGGTATGATTGCCTGGTGGAGAGGAAGCTGGAGGCGGGGGGGCTGCTTGGGTGACATTCAGTCCTGGGGGAGTAGAGGGGGGGGGGCATGGTGTGGGGTAAATAGCCACTCATCTATTCATCTTAATTGCATTTTCCTGTGAGCAAATTTCAAATCCTCATTTTCTTCCCTCCTTTCCGACAAAAGCAGGAGACGTGAGCGCGGTGATTGAGGTGTTCTGGCTCATTAGTGGAGGGATTAGAAGGCCGGCGGCAGCCGCGGGGAAAAAGGCACGCGGACGAGGAGAGAGAGAGAGAGAGAGAGAGAGAGAGAGAGAGAAAAGAAAAACCCTCGTCGACTCCTCGGGAGGAAGAGGTCAGGGAGGAGAGGCCGAGCCCTAGCCCGCTGTCAGCCGTCAGAGAGACGACGGGCACTGCGGTCAGAGTGAGTGGACGGAGACAGCACGACAGACATGCAGAGACGAGGAGACAGCCAGAGAGAAGGATGGAAAGAGACAGGGAGACAGAGAGAGGGAGAGAGAGGAGAGAGAGAGAAAGAGAGAGAGAGAGAGAGAGAGAGAGAGAGAGAGAGAGAGCACCCTCTCCTTGTCTGGATGAGAGCACTGCTTCGCTCACTTAGCAAGCTTAACCAGCCACACAGCTCTCAGACCGCCAGACACCCCCCGAACACACACACACACACACACACACACACACACACACACACACACCACCACTCACACCCATCACACAGCATCCGCCCATCCACTTCTCTGGTCCGGCCGTACCTGTTCCAGGATGACGTTGATCCGGTCCACTTCACAGTCGATCAGGTAGCGCTTCTCCTGTCTCCTGTCCATTTCCTCGATGATGCGCTTGAACTCCAGGGGGTCGGTGATGCTCCCCACGGACCGCGCCGTCACCTGCCAGTTGTTAGCCACAGCTGCCTCCATGATTGCTTGAAGTATCGAGTACCCTTGACGAAGGGCAAAGGAAGGAGCAGAGGTGGGAAGAGAAGAGAGAAAACAAAGTCCTCAGGTTAGCCTAGCCGTGCTAATAGAAACACCTGAAACGTTTCCTATGCGTTTAAAACACACAAACACAAACAGAAAATTGGTTCTCTACTACAGTGGTTTCCTTTTATTGACCGCATTGTGTATAAGCCGCAGGACAGTGTTTTATGCAGAACATACATGTTAAAAGAAACAAAGCCATATTAATTCCATATTAACGGCCCTCCATGTATTAACCTCATTGCTGAAGAAGCTTTGCTAAATCAATATATAAGTCGCGCCTAATAGTTGGGAAATTACGGAAAAACTGATAGACCAGGCCTTTCCTGTCTGACTCTGCGCTCACTCTGTGGACGTAGCTGTGCGGCGGTCTGACGTCACCCTTTGTGTTCAGACAGATGCACTAGCAGTAGAGCACAGAGTGGGCGAACTGAAGACAGGGAGGATTTTGTCCCCTTCTGTAGCGACTCAAGGACAGTATTGTCTGGCAGCATATTAGCGCGCCGAGCACAAAGAGGACAGGGGCAATTATAGGAGCCGCTCTCACATGTTGGCCAATAAACGTCTACAAGGGAATGCAAATGGCGACGGCCGCGGCTCGCCACTGTGACTCGCACATCAAAATAATGCCCATCTACGGCCGTCCTTGAGAACAGCTGTGAAGTCAAAAAAAAGCAAAGACGAAAAGATAATTATTTTGCACTTCTTTTTAAAGAAGACCATTATTGCAGGGGCGCGTCAGCACACACACACACACACACACTGCTTGAACAAAAAACATATTTCATACATAATTCAGATGAGGGAGATATTAGTTTTACTATGCACCCAGTGCCTGGACACTCAAATGACATACTGTACTTTGAAGCGATTTTACTCGGCTATGATGAACAGAGAGATGGATCTGTGAACATTGCTGGAGCTGTTTAGGCATCCCCCCTAACAGACTAGAACAGTACAGCTTTAAATGCAAATCAAGGAGAGCCAATGTACATTCATTACTTAAGGCAACTGATTTGGAATGTACAGCGTGTGGATTCAGCTCTTTGGCTTATTCATATATGAGTCGCTTGAGCTTTAGCAAAATGCCACTCACCGTAGATTTCGCTTTAGAAACTTTCGCCCGCACAACAAAACCCACTTTGCCCTTCAGTCTGGGTCGACTGGGTAATTAATTTTATTTCAAAAAATAAAAGTGGTGGCCATTGGGGATTATGCAAATAGGGGAGTGGAGGTGTATGCATAATGCTGCGCTGAAAGAGCCCGTCTCCGTGTTGTTCCTGAGAAAGTGACTTTCTGCGGCGCCCTTATCGCCTTCGCTTGACAGAGGCGGCGGCCCTGACAAAGCAAACACTCCACAACAACAAACTACCCCCCTCCTGCTCCCCCTCCCTCTCTACCTCCCTCCCTCCCTCCCTCTCTACCTCCTTCCCTCCCTCCCTCCATCCTCCGCTCCACACCGAGCCCATTCCTCTCTGTGCAAGATTGCCATGCGTCTCCAGCCTATCTCTTCATTTATTCCATTCCAGACCCCTCAATGGCTCAGCAGCTCTGCCCTCACGCGCACACATAGCCTTCCTGATAAGGCCCCATCTCTTTCTTCTGCCCGCTCCCTCCCTCCCTCCCTCCCTCCCTCCCTCTCTCTCTCTCTCTCTCTCTCCCTCTCTCCCTCTCTCTCTCTGCTCCTGTCTGCGTACCCGGTGTGCCCCCGTTGCTGCCGCGCTGCCGTCTCCACCAGGTGACCTTTCAGAGAAAAGCTCCTGCAAACGGCTGAAACAAATGCGCTGCATGTCGTCCCCTGCTCCCCCCACCTCCTGCCCCCGGCCTCCAAGCCCCCGGCAGCACCACCTACCCCTCCACCCACCCTCCACCCACCCTCCCCACCTCAGTGCCCCTGCTGCACACCCTCCCCCACCCCTCTCCTCCACCCCCTCTTGCTACAGCTAAGTCCAAGCAGACGCTGTGGTCAGAGGACCTGTCAGTGTGTTTGTGTGTGTGTGCAGGGCGAGAAGGGGGTGTTGGGGGGGGGGGGGGGAGGCAGGGAAGAGAGGCCATCAAGGGAGCATCGTGCAGGCGTGGACCTCGTGTCGGACACGGACGGCTTCTAACCGTCGAGCGCTCCCCCCCGGTTGGATAGGTTTTTAACACCCTACAGACATACAGCAGCACTAGCATGGTAATAATACACAGCCTTAGCCCCGGGGCAGCAGCACAACCAACACTACTACTCTCCCCCTCCCGGGGCCGGACACGCCAGGGGAATGGGGGTGGAGAAGATGGACGAATGAGAGACCGACTCTTGACTGTCTCCTGTTTTTGCTCTGTGACTCGACTCTAAATTCATTTGGAATTTGCAATCGCTTGACATTTAAGAATGAAAACTACTCGCGCTCCTTTAGGGAGGATGGATTTGAGGGGATTTAAGAAATGATTCTCCCTCTCATAATTTTCTTCCTCACCCAAGCAGTGCTCAGTTTACTTATTTAAGCTGGTATTTATTACAGGGCTTGTGAGGCATGTCGTTAAATTGGGCTAATCATCAGAAAGAAGCTCGCTCAGATACAAACACAATCAGGAACACTGGAGCAGCTGCTGACTTCTGGGGAAATTCCCACTTCTCCCAACAATCCGTCATTAGGCAGTTGCATGAAAGCATGCATTCACTATGATGAGTGTGTGTTCATTCAGTGTGTGTGTGTGTGTGTGTGTGTGTGTGTGTGTGTGTTTGCTGCATGGAGGGCGTGTGTACACACAGATCCCAACCCCCTCCAGCGCTACAGGGGGAGTAGTGTGTGGGGAGTGTGTGTGTGTATGGGATGTATTTTTCATCAATCTGGCCCAAGTGTGCTTGGCGGTCGGTAGGCGGGGCCTGGAGGCAGCGGGGGCTCTCCTGGTGGATGCATTATTTAGCGGCGCGCGGACCCTTGGCACCGCCGGGTGATGTGGGGGGTAGTGGGCCTGCACGGGGCACATGTGCCCAGCTGGCGCTGAGGGGAACTGGGTCAGAGTGGGACCCTGGTGATGGCGTTGGTGGTGGGGAGATGGGTGGGTGGGTGTCGGGGGACATACAGTATCGTAGGGTGGAGGGGGTGTTCATTCTCAGGTTCTAACAAAAAAATAAATAGCTTGGTTTGGAGATGTGAATCCAGTGGCAGATGGTGCTAAAATGCCATGGACACAGCAGACCATAAACTAATGTGTACTGTAGACGCATGTACAGTACATGTACCATAGTGATAGCTTTGCTGCGCTCACTAGAGAGTGCTGTCTTTCTACTGCTATTCTCAATTATTAAGAGCTTACTTGTCATTGTTCTCTGCAAGTTACACTGTTAGGCTGCATGCCTTGTGAGTCATCTGCAGTGGATTATTATTAGCTGTGGCAAAGATTTACATTAGCAATGACATAATGCTGAGATTTCAGCCTATACTGGACACTTTCCTGTTAAACTGATCGGTAAACAAACAAATCCACCAGAATGCTGTGTTCCATAGCATTACCTGCTTTGCTCGTTACTGTAAAATATAAAAGTGAGTACACTTTCAGACAAAGCTAGTCTGACTAAGAGATGTGTCATTCTTGATGAATAAGGTACATGTCTTGCTTCTACGTCCAACCTGAACCTTTTTCTGCATCACCGTGTTGTCAAACTTGAAATCACCCTTGCAAATTGCACATTCTGTCGGAGCTCTTTGTTACATAATTATGCATTCCTTTTTAATTTGTCTAATTAAAGTGACGGCTGCAGACATCACTCATCCAGAGAGACAACCTAAAATCCAAGTGACATTAAAAACTGTCAGCTTCAGAGAGAGAGTGGGAGAGTCAGAGCGAGGAAAGAGAGAGAGAGACAGAGACAGAGAGAGAGAGAGAGGGATGTGAGTGAGATAAAGAGAAAGAAAAGGGAGGATAGAGAGAAGGAGAGGGAGGCGGGGGTGAGATGTCTGAACACAGTGGAATGCGTTTGTTAGCGTCGCTCCTCTTTTAGGCTTCCCTCTGACTCATTGTTCTGTGTCTGTTCTCCCTGTGAAGTTGTCTGCTGTTAGAACCACATGTCAGAACCGAGGCACAAGCCTGCCGCCCTGATTAAGATCAAATAGATTTCCTCTTTCTTATTGTTTGGAAATGGATGATTAGCACCTTCGCTATCTTCACTCTACTGCCTTGGCATATCGGAACACGGAACAGCTGAATTCATTTTGAGATTTCGAAGAGATTCCATGCCTCTGCCCCTCTCTACATTTGTATGGAAATTAGCAGATGAAATCTGACTGTGGTAAATATTCTTCTTCCCACGAATTGGATGAGTTTTTTTTCTCTTCTTCCTCGCTCACTTTTTTTTTTCAAAGTCAGCAAAAAAAAAGAGAGAGAGAAAAGTTTCCACAAAGATGTCAGAAGAAAGATGAAGAGACTGTCGGGCCAAACACAAAGCCCCGACAGCTACAACTGAAAACCACCTGCAACCTTCCCACCTACAAACACACAACAAATTGAGAAGCCTAGCTTACACACACACACACACACACACACACACACACGCAAGAATAACAGCTGCTATTTTTCAGCTGCAGGAGAATCAAATAGCTCCCCACTGCTGCTCCTCAGCCATTTTAGAGTTAATTAGTGAGTCAACGCTAATTGACACCGAGCCTTGAATCTCAAATGATTCATTGATGCCCATCCCCTCCACACCATTTGCATAGCCATCCGTGCTAAATCACGGCCGCGGAGGCTCCGTCCTTGCCAGCAGCCATTTACAATGCAGCGGCCCCTGCACTCTTGGGCCGGCAGCCATTTTGGGCATTAAGCTGATCAGAACCATCCGGATGGGATGTCTGACATAGTTTGGGTGTGTCTGTGTGTGTGTGTGTGTGTGTGGTTGGGGTGGGGTGGGGTGGGGTGGGGGGGTGCTTGTTTACCTGCGTCTGCTGTGCAGCTTTATTGATAAGACAGAGTGTGCCAGTAAAATTGTCTCTCAGAGCGAGGCCACCGTGGCGCGCGCGCGGGAGGGATGAAATGTAACACAGCTGATGACATAAATTCCTGAGACGATGACGACAAGATTTTCCTTATCGGGATCTATAAATTCTGGACTGGGCTGGGCTGGGCTGGGTGGGGGTGGGGGTGGGTGGGTGGGGGTGTGTGAGGGTGTGTGTGTGTGAGGGTGGGTGTGTGGGTGTGGGGATGCAGCGTGGGAGACATGAAGCAGCGTGATTACGGTCCTCAGCTCTCATCAGTCCTATGAGGCCGCCGCTTTTTAATACACTGTCAGGCTGTGGCATGCTGCAGTGTCAGTGTATGATACACACACACACATGCACGCACGCACACACACACACACACACACACACACACACACACACACACACACACACACACACACACACACACACACACACACACACACACACACACACACACACACACACAGAGAGACACACTTGTATTACTCACTGCTCTGTAATTCACCAGGCACTGAGGTGCAGAATCTTTCCATCTGTTAGTTGTCAAGAGGGCTCATCTCTCCCCTCTCCACCCTCCACCACCCCTCCCCCTCCCCCTCCTCCTCCCCATCCCCTCCTCCTTCTCCTCCCATCTCAACTTTTGAAATCCCTTTACTTCTGATTCACATGTTTGACTGGAAACAGCATTACCATCTCTGACAGGCTTGACCCGAGTCGCGAGCACGCTGACAGTTTTGAAAATGGGGCTCAGGCACAACATCAACATCGTGGTGTGGCGCGGTGCGCTGCGGAGCCAAACGTCTTCTCCCTGAAGCGCCGCCGCCGAACAGACAGGGAGCGAACGCTGAGCGGGGAGCGAGCGCTGCCTTTGGCGTTATTACCCTGACGAGCCGCTCAGATCTCCCGCCCGTGTCACAGCCTGCCACTCTCCCAAACGGTCCCCTCTCCTCACCGGTACGTCACTACATTCTGCCTCACGCTACCTTTGCATAACCAGAGCCTTTACTGACTGAAGGCACCTGGTTTAGAAATAAAGAATAAAAAAGAAGGAAAAAAAGACAGAAAGAAGGAAAGAGAGAAAGAGACAGAAAAGAGGCAGGAGGGAAAAGAATGAAAGAAAGAAATAAAGCAAAAAAGAGAGAGAGAAAGAGAGAAAGCAAGGCGGAGGGGGATCTAATGCAGGGCGGTGGAGATGAAGCTGTGAGTGAGGGCCTGAAGACTAGCCCATCTGAGGCGAGGTCTTAACAGGATGAAGTTTGCAGCTTCACCCGTGGCGGCTAAGCTGTAATTGAATTGAGTTGTATCTAATCTCCTCACAGCTCCTGCTCCTCTGACTAACTCATTAAGGGCCAGGGCTGGCGTGGAGTGTCACCAGCTCTCCTTCCTCCCCCCCCCCCTCCGTACCCTCTGTCATGCCCCTAACCCCCCCTCACCCACTCCCCCACTCCCGCTCACGTTTTCCTGCAGTCCCTTTGAACAATCAGGGAAAAAACGAGCAAATTGGCCTTTTCCAACAAATACGGTTGGACAACAAGTGTGACCACCATGTTTCCGTATGGCGCTTGGCTATTATCTCTGGCCCTTTCTTTTGCTCAGCAAACACCCACATCCAAGGCAAGCAGCCCTGAAAAAAAAAAGTGTTTTTCACATATGATCCTATTTTGCTGCTGGGTAGAGCAGAGTATCTTCTACGGGGATGAAAGTTGAATAATTCAGTTATTGCAAAGGAAACTGTGACCATCTTCCTTTTGAAAAAAAAAAGGAAAAATGCAAATGGCAAAAATAATTGCATCGGTGTTGCAATGGATTTCATATTTTCCGCAGACACATCTCACTGACTTTCATATTATGCTTTTTTTTGAAGGTGGCAGAGGCTGTGGTTTTTCAAACGAAAATGACTTTGCACAACAGTGTGTCCAAACGTTTAAACATTCATGCCCAAATAATCATTTATGCTCCCTGGGAGAAAAAAAAGCGAGGGGCTTCAGTAGGACGTTTGAAAAATCCCCACGGTAGAGAGCGGCCCAGAGACGGACCGAGGGTTCTGTCTGTTTTCCTCTCCTCTCTCTGGGATCTGTCCGTTCTTAAAGGGGGAGCGGGAGCCGGCCCTTAGCCTGGGCAGTCTGTCCAGCGCTGTCCAGGGTGCTGAATCTTGGGTGAAAATGAGCAGAGACTAGGGATCTGCGCTGATAAGGGCCATGACTCATACAGCGGTGTATGGCGAGAGAGAGAGAGAGAGAGAGAAGGAGGGAGAGAGGAAGAGAGAGAGAGAGAGACAGAGAGAGAGAGAGAGAGGGAGAGAGAAGGAGAGAGAGAGCGAGAGAGGGAGAGAGAGAGAGAGGAGAAAGCAAGGCTTATGAAAGTGGTAAGATGCCGAATCCCCCTCGGAGGCCCTGTGCGCTAGCGATCAGAAGAAACAGATAATGACAGGCCAATCTAGAGCAAACACCCAGCCATGGGAGAAGAACAGACAGAGAGAGGGAGAGAGGGAGAGGGGGGGGAGAGAGAGAGAGAGAGAGAGAGAGAGAGAGAGAGAGAGACGGTGTTAGGCACTGCAGCAGTGATGAAAAAAACGTCTTGAGAGAATCGAGCTAGGGACGACGCCAACGAGACAGAGACCCTGCCCCGTCGCCACGGTTTCCAACGTCACCGCAATATTTCACGTTTCATTTAGCGAACGCTGATGCGCTGTTGGTCTAAAGGGCGTCCAGTTCCCCTGCACGCGTTCTCCACCGGCGGCTGCTCAGGGTGAAACCACTTTCTCTTAACAAGAGGAGCAGGAGCTCAGACCCGTGATCTTGACTGTGCCCAAATAAGGAGCTTCCCTAATGTGTGATGGGAGTGTTTACGGTGGCCTGCCTGCTCGTACGCCACACACACGCACGTCCCTAATAATGTGCACGGCGAGGAGGAGGATGCAGAGGCGGCGATGAAGGGCAGGGTGTGATAGGGATTAGAGACTCATCTGCCTGTAATGCAGGATTTCACTGCGCAGACTACACACACGCACACACACACACACACGCACAGACACACAGACACACACACACCTTTCATTCCCCGAGTACCCAACTCTCATATGAGAACATCCTCAGTGTTGTTGTCTCCAAGACACCAGTGTGTGCGTTTGTGTGTATGTGTGTGTGTGTGTGTGTGTGTGTGTGTGTGTGTGGAAAGGGAGAGAGACAGAGAGAGAAACCAGCGGCTGCAGCCGAAGTCTCCTGCACACATTTGCGAGCCTCGGCAAAAACTGCAGCCTCGGCAAGAGAGCCAGGGCTTTGATGGGGCCTTTTCAACATAATTAAAATGATCTGGAGCCAAGGACTGTTCTAATCGGCCAGACAGCTGATGGGAAATCAAGCCGGAGCAGCATGTTACGCGTATCTTTAAAAGCTCATGCACACGGCGGGGTGGGGGAGTGTGTGTGTGTGTGGGTGGGGGGATGGAGGGGGGGCGGGGGGGGGGGGTAGGGGGGCTCTCACCACTGCTTTTCATTTGCACAGCCCACGGACCGAAAGAGCCCTCGGCTATATTCGCTCTGACAAACACACACACACACACACACACACACACACACACACATACACTTATACAAGAAAAAAATTGCATGCACTCAAGAACAAATATACACATACCCACACAGAGAGACACACAGATACACACACCAATGGAGACTGGTTGTCTGACACACATACAGATGCTGTCACTGACTCCTTCTCTGCCTCTCTCTCTCTGATACACAGAAACACACACACACACAGGCTCGCTCTTTTCCTCCCACTCTGACACACTCATGAAGCCTGATACAGAATACTTCTTAAGCCTCTGTGTAGACACAAAGATAATCAAGCCCATCAACACACACACACACACACACACACACACACAGACACACACACACACACACACACACACACACACACACACACAAATACACACGCACACCCACACACCCACACATACACTCAGTGAAGCAGTGTCCAATTATCTGTTACATCACCCCTCATGAGTCACAAGGGAGGTGAGAACCCCCCCCACCCCCCCACCCCATCCCATCCCATCCCGCCCCCACCCCCATCTTTTTGGTCAGCCAGAATTAATTTTTAATCTCCTCGGGTAGGCTTATTTCCAGCCGTCACAGTCGCAGGTCCACTGATGCAAAAATAACACCCTGCCACGAGGACCGGCCACTGAAACGCAACAAGCTAGTGGGACGGCAATTATCTCCGTATCGGCTAGGAGCCCCATTACAGTTGGGGCTGGCTGGGACGGCCGCGCGCTCAGATCATCGCCACGGCGCGCTTCGGGGGAGGGAACGCTCCGACTGCAGGGCCCCCGTCTACGCCGAGGAGCGCTACAGCGCTAACGCTAATGCAGTCAGCGAGAGTGAGAGTGAGGAGTGAGAGTGAGAGTGAGAGTGAGGAGTGAGAGTGGTGCAAGCAGCATTGGCAGAGAGAGAGAGAGCTGCTCTCTCTCTCCCCCCCTCATCTCTCTCTCCTTCAGTGACATAAAACACAATGGAACCTGGAGCCGCTTCAGTGGAGAGGCTCATTAAAGGAAGCAGTGATGCTCTCTGCAGCTTAGATGGCTCTGCTGGCATCTCTCGTCCCTCAGCCCTGCTGGCTCAAACCCCAACTACACACCCCCCCCCCCCCCCACACACACACACACACACACACACACACACACACACAACAACACCGTGCCGCACTCTCCCCTATATTGCAACACCTGCTTTGAATTAAGCATGCCTTAAGCAAGGCAGCGCATGAAAAATGAATGCGGGTCTCAGGCGAGTATGTTTTCTTAAGCTATTTATGTGGGATGGAGAGACACGGCGAGGCCCTCCTCCCCAGAAGGATGGAGCGGCTAGGGGTTGCGTATGCTGGCACCCGGGGCCTGGGACTGCATTATTTTCACGCACCAAAACAAGGACACGCAACTCAAGTCAAGTCAAGTCAAGCCTGGCATGAGAATAAGACCGTCAGGTAGACCTGAATCACTGACGCGTGGTCTAATACGTGGTATTAGTTTGCCAGTTATTGTTAGGTAGGTAAGGTTTGTTTTTTGTTCATGTCTAAGCTGTTTTTCTTTTTTTGAGGTATTCAATGTTGTTTTGCTCACTGATCTCAGCACAGTCTTTAGTCTCTCCCCCCCCCCCCCCCCCTCAGCATCTCCACCACTGTGTGGAAACCATGCTGCGTGAAAACTAGGACTGACAGTGTTTTCTAGCGCCTTCTGTGTGCAAGCTTGGCTGTCCACGCTAATTGTGCTAAATATCGTATAACCTTTTCATCACATCAGAACATGACACACAATTAATGCTCAGGAAAAACACACGGGCTCACGTGTACATCTGTGAGGCCGCCGACAGAGAAAAACCGACTCATATTTCACACATGGAAGAGAAATGAAATTGTATTTCTTTTTTTTTTTTCCCCCGCTTTCCTTATTGTTTCAGGCTGGACAAATTGCCTGAAAAAAAAATCTGTTACATACTGTAACACGAGGGCAATCAAACCACTGCGGTGGTCCCTGGAAGCAAAGGGCAGGTCATTTTGTCTCCTCCAACGTTGTGGTGGGGAGAAATGAGAGTGCTGCTAGCTACAATTTCATGGTAGTTGGAGCTGGCAGAGGGGAGGTGGGAGAATGGCTTTATTCCAGGTTCACTTAACAGCGGTTGCTAAGAGGCAATCCAGGTCTATTGTACAGTTATTGCTAGATGATTCTCAACGTGCATTTGACAAAATAAAAAAAAAGAGAGGCGCATTTACTCCTCGATGGCTCTGGAGGACTTTTGGAGGAGGCGCGTCCCCCCCCCCCCACCCCCTCAGAACGAGGAGGGAAAATGGTGGCGTGTGGTGCGACACGGTGCCGACAGGGGCCGACAGGGGCGGGAGGAAGGGCTCCAAATGGAGCACTCTCTCTCTCTCTCTCTCTCCTCCGAGTGTCATTTCCCATCCCCTACCTGCCGCCCAGGCCCCTGCTTGACGAAGGCTGCTTTTTATGCATTTGCGATTTCCCTGGTGTGTCCTACCTTGTCACACCGCCGCCGACACTGATTGATGGCGGGCCGTGCATAATTTAGTCCTCTTGAAGATGAGTTTGGGCCGGGCGCTCAAACAAAGGAGGGCCTCGCATGATGGAAACCCACAAACAGGATTTACGAGCCGACTCCGCTGCTTTTATTAGCCCCCTTTTGCTTAAGCAACGAGCATCTGAGTTTATTAGGATAAGGACAGTTGGCTGTCTCTCCCGTTCCTTTACGCGTCGACGCATCTGGCCCCCCCCCCCCCCCCCCGCCCCGAAATCAGGAGGAAATCAGGCTAATGCCCACACACACAGGCGGGCACGCACAGCTGGCCATGCCCGCGCCCTGAACAGCCTGTCGTTAGTGAGCTAAGAGGGCTTCATGATGTTGTGCGGAGAGAGGTGGAGAACAATGCGCTCTGCTGAGAAGAGTCAATTCAGGGGAGCTGGGGAAATGGAGCATTAAGAGGTCTGGCATGCATGCACACACACACACACACACACACACACACACACAGAGACACACACACACACACACACACACACACACACACACACACACACACACACACACACAGATATATATATACAATCATGCATGCACACAAGCACAAGCTGTGTGGGATGGATCAGATGGCTGAATCAACATGTCGGCCATCTATGGTCCACCCATGCTGTCCAGTCAATCATCCGCTACAGCGTCCGGCTTCAGCCCTGATGAGGCCGCCACAGGGCCGGACACACGGAGCTCCATCAGTCCCCTACCGGCGCCCTGAGCGCTCCCACGCCCAGCCAGAGGCACCCATAGAACACACACCCACGCACGCACGCACGCACGCACGCACGCACGCACGCACGCACGCACGCACGCACGGCACAACAAACCAAGGCTGGTTTCTGAAGGGCTGCCATCATCATTCACCAAACTCTTCCCAGACAGCAATTACCTGCAAATGATCCTCCGAGATGAATGGAATGGGCAGACTCACTCAGCACAAACACAAACACACACACACACCCGCACACACACACACACACACACACACACACACACCATGGAGACATGAGTTATCTTTAAGGCACCTAGGCGTCTTTACAGAGGGTCATTATGGGATGGAGATAAAGACGATACCGATTCGGAAGGCGACGGTGTCTCTTCGTTTGCATGTCTGTGACATCCTCATGCTCTTACGGAGCTGCACAGACCTCAGCAGCAGCTCAGTGCCTGGATGGCTTGTGAAGGGCAGACCGAATGGCGTCCAGCCAGAGGAGGGAGAGCAAGTGCTTCAGCTCACTAGTGCCTTGGCCATTAAGTGCCCCTGGCATTGTTGGCCATTGGGGTATGAAGGCAGGGGGTGGAGGATTTGAGGGGTGGGGGGGAAAGGGGGGCAGTTGGACGGAGCGTGTGTGGTCATCTAATCATACCCATTCACGTGCCACTTGGCCCGGTCAGGACCGCTCTCTGCCAACTGTGCCAGGCGGTGTTTGTGCGCTCTGGTTAAAGAGGGGGCTGGAGGGGGGCGCGTGGGCTCCTCATTAGGAATGATCTGGGCTTAATGTGGCGCCAGGGACGCCTGCAGTTCACCTTCCCCACGCTCTCGCCTCGCAGCACAGCACAGCACAGGGACGCCCGCAGTTCACCTTCCCCACGCTCTCGCCTCGCAGCACAGCCTCACATCGCCTTGCATCGCCCCGCATCGCCCCGCACCCGTCAGAGCCAGGGGCATCCTAGCAGATGCATGGACAAGGACGCTCACTGATACCCGCATTCAGCAAAAGGCATGCAGACAAAAACACACACACACACACCCACACACCCCACTCACACACACACACAGAAAGCTGGAAACACACACACAGAGGGTGTTCGGACACACCTCAGCACTTCCATTGTGCTGTTTTAATGAACGCGGACCAACACTGGAATTGCTACATTGTCAGAGGTCCGCCGGCCACACCACTGGTCAGTAGAGGCTCTCTTTGTCCTCACGGTGCCCTCAGCCTCACCTGCGTTTCCACTCTAGATCTCCCCCCTCTGGGCCAAACAGCCGCAACAACGCGAAGGAAATTATTCTACTGTTTGAAAAGCATGTCTGTCAAAGGGTTTTTTACAAAGCCAGGTATAATTTAAGCACAACCAATCTATGCTGATCGTTGTCACCTTGATGACTGGGAGCTCGAAAATCATAACAACCAGGGCTGATACCAACAAAAGTCAGAGGTTAGCCGCTAATCGCCACTTATCCAACTGGAGGTGTGAAAAGTGAGTGCCATTAAACCGAGCGGGGGAAAAAAAGGAAAAGGAAAAAAACATCACCCCATGGTGCCTAGCAACCAATATGGCATGATTATATGTTAGGAGAAAAAAACAACACAGCCAAATAAGCAATATCCAATAAACAGCATGAGAGTGGGCCAGAATTAGGCGGGTTAAAGTTTGGCCAAAGGGCTTAGGAGAAGGGCTAGTGCTGTTTACCTGCTTCTCTATCTATGGAATGAAAGCGAGCGCGAACAGGGGGGTGGACAGGGTTGGGAGGCATGCTGGGATGTCAGCAGATTGATCAGGACCCCGGTCGGCACACGCCGCCGTACCCTGACATCGATTTCACCGTGTCAAAAACGCCCGCGGGTGGTCAGGAGCTTTGAAGGACACTCCAAGAGAGGCCAATATGTCTCTAATTACTATGCACATCATATGAATGTTATTAACAGCCATTAGAGATGCCACGGCGTGTTTTTGTGGGGGTCTGTGTGTGTGTGTGTGTGTGTGTGTGTGTGTGTGTGCGCTAGGCCGAAGCCCTAGGGGAAACAGCACAGCAGGCCCTCAAGGGCAGACGCATGCTATATGCCCCAAACCACATAATCTAAATCCGCTGACTCTATTACCGGGGCCTCGGTTAACATTTGATACCCTGTCTGTATTTCAAAAACAACAACAAAAAAAATGTTGTTGTCCTTTCATCCTCTGGGTTTCATGGTAGAGCACGGGGAAAAACACGGGGAACAGAATGTGTTCTGCTGTTTCCTAACCAACAGCTCATTTTTTAAATTGGGCGTCACGGTGGGAGAGAGGGAAAAAAAACCTTTCGCTGCTGCTTGGTGGACTTTGGCTTTTAGCCTTTTTTATTTCCTCTAATGAAAAGCTTTTAGTCGATAAAGCGAGGAGGCTTGCGGATCGCGCCTGACACACATCACACACAATCTTCGCTTACAAGCTCTGCCATGTAATATTGAGTGCTGTTGTCTTACACAGAGAGTATGGTTCAAGGCACCATGTTCCATTAGTTCAGCCATCATTCCCAGCCATCATTTCATGCCAACCAGAACTGCAGGATAAATTGGTGTACAGAAGCAATGAATAAAAGAAAAGAAATTGACTACCTGCGCCCGCAACATTAAAAACAGCCTTAGTTTGGCTTGAACACGTTATTTAGAAACCACATCTTTATTTAGCTGAATCAATACATGGACATGAAAAAATAACCCAGATTTCCCATGGGCTCAAAAATGAAAACATTTTGACTTAATTCATATTGTCGTGCACACATATACATACAGTACATATGCACAACCACACACACACAAACACCCACAAACGGATGCAACCCAACATCAATCATACATGCAAAAACATATCGAAAAAACACCCACACACACACTTCACACACAAAAGCAAATGCACACACATACACACACACACACACACACATTAGCATACACACTAGGTATGTGCAGTCGGTCCGTACGTGTGCATTATGGAGATTAGCATTCAGCATTGCACATCATCCCCCACATTTAGTAATGGATTGTTGTCATTACACCAGAGGATCATTCCCACAGCTCATGTGTAGACACACACACACACACACACACACACACAATATGAGTTAGCTATTGTGCCGGGCTCGTTCTCCAAGTGGATTCCACCTCAGCCTGAGCCGATCTGAGCCGCTCGGCGCGGTGGAGAACGTATTAGCGGAGGGAGCGGAGTAGACGCGCGGTGCCCGGGCCCACCAGCACCCACACACACCCTGCAGCTCAGCCCAGAACAGAGCGGGCAGCGCCCACCGGCCACCCCGGCTCCACCACCACCACACCAGCGCGGGGTAACGGATCATCAGCCACATGCCGCCGCACTACGGGCACACGGGCGAGAGGGATCAGTAGCGGGTGACTCAGAGAAGGAGCCGTGTTGTTATTTACGCGGTCGCTAGCGCGGGCGGCGTCCCGTTCCAGGCGCTGACTAAGAGAGCGGCAGGGGGGCGTGCTGGAGGGGAGGGATGGGCTGCAGACCTGCCCTGGATCTCATTACTGACGCCTGAGCCGGCCCTCACAGCGGAGGAGGGGAGATGCATCCAGTCAATTTGCCTTCAGACGGAGCCGAGACCCCCAGCTCCTCTGGATCACTGCATGAGGGTCATCAATACTAGCGCTCGCCTGCCTCTCAACCCTCCCCCACTAACCCAATACTGTTCCCCAGGTCTCTCCCCCGAAAATGTCACTTGCATAACCCCCCTCCCCCCCACCTTCCCCCAACACACACACACACACACACACACACACACACACAAATAATCTGCCAGTCACAAATGTCAATGAAGAGCAAAAGTGCTTTGGCTCAGTGGGGATGGTAGCAGGGCTGGCTGCAGTGCTGGTCTCCTCCCCTCTCCCTCTCTCTCTCCCTCCCCCCGTCTCTCTCCATATCTATTCTTTTTTTCCCTTTTTTATTTAGCTGGCGAGATGGGGGTGCTGCAGAAAATGCACTATGCACTCACACTGATGCAGCATGAGAGAGAGAGAGAGAGAGAGGGGGAGAGAGAGGGGGGGACAGACGAGTAGATAGGGTAGAGAAGAGTGGGTAGCAGAGAGAGAGAGAGAGAGGGGGGGAGAGAGGAAGAGAGAGAGAGATAGAAAGGGACAGAGGAGTAGATAGGCTAGAGAGAAGAGTGGGTAGCAGAGAGAGAGAGGGAGAGAGAGAGAGAGGGGGAAAGAGAGTGTGAGCGAGAGAGTGGCCCATAAATCAAGTGGAGGTGAGAGTGCTGAATCAGGGACATGAGGTAAGGTTGATTGTGCCTGGGAGAGACAATAAAGCCCGTAATCATCCGTCTCTGCTCCACAAGCCGGCCAATTATCTGGCCGCACCTGACCGCCGCAACAGAGAGGGCAAAATCCATCTCACTTCTCCTCATACAGTCCTGATTCCACACACACACACACACACACACACACACACACACTTTTTGTCTGGAACACTCTTCCTTTATTTGTTTAAATAAATAAAGAAGGGGAGTGTGTGTGTGTGTGTGTGTGTGTGTGTGTGTGTGCGTGTGTGGTATATATTCAGTGCTCAGCCAAGTTATGCCAGGGAAGACCCAACATCCCAGAGGGAGAGAGATGGTTGCCTTAAAACAAGGTGACACAAAAAATGCTAGTGCTGTCAGTGATGCTGCTGGGTACTGTGATGTGAGGAAGAGGACGAGGGAGGAGGAGGAGGAGGAGGAGGACGGAGAGGAGGAGGGGGGGTGATCTTCCTCTGCATTACCCTGCAGTATGCACCACTGCAAATCTATAGCTGCACCCATCCAGTAGCAGGGCAGCATGAATATTCATGCCCATCAGCACACCGGGCAGCTCCTGAAGTGCCGTGCCCTCGTGCCAGGTCACGTGCAGGGCGCTGGGTTGAGTGCAGGTGATGGCAGACAGGTGAGTTATTCCATTATATATATAAAAAAAACTTTAAAACCTCCAGAGTGCAAAAAGCTGTTCTCATGTATTTCAACAAAGAGCAGATATTCCGTCCTATCTCCACCTCAGCTCCGCTCTTTCAGGAGAAGGCCTTGTGTGATTATGCTCTGGTCTAAAAGCAGCTGTTTTTAATAGAACTGATACAATCTCTTCTGTTCAATCTCTATTGGCTCTAAAGCAG
>NC_085014.1:25756226-25836226 GCF_963854185.1 Sardina pilchardus
CTGCCACTTGTAGCGCGAGAGGAGGCTCAGCACGGCCCCCTTGAGCGCCGGGCGCATCTGGATGACAAACTGCACGTCGGAGTCGATGGGGTAACTGGGCGTGATGAAGGAGGTGTGCAGCGCCCCACAGAAGGAGGTCAGCGTGTTCATGGACTTCTTGTCGTAGAAGCCAAAGATGGCGTACACGCCTCTGGAGAACTGGGAGCAGACTGGAATCAGAAAACAGAGGAGAGAGAGGGAGAGAGAGAGAGAGAGAGAGAGAGAGAGAGAGGGAGAGAGAGGGAGAGAGAGAGAAATGCGCTGTTAGCTCTCGGGCGAAAAAGCATAGTTGTCCGCGACACAAAAAAATGGGGGAGGAAAGAAAAAAAAAAAACGGAGGAGACAAACCAAATGGGATTTCTTACCCACACACACACACACACTCTACCCAGCCACACGTTAAAAGGCAGAAGAAAACACTCCAAACACTCACTTGTGGAAATGGAAACAGACTGGCTGTGAGCATGGAAAAGAAAAGGGAAAATAAAGATTTCCAAAAATAAGCCACCACTGAGAGCGAGAACATTCCGGACTCGTGCGGAATACAAACAAATCCAGATCAAGACGGAAATCTGCTTTGACAACATGTGCTTGGCCCGAAAAAGTATAATTGCATTATTCACAAATGAGTGGAGTGCTTGTGGTGAGACTGTCAGTGAGGAGGGGAGAGACAGAGACAGATCATCCATGGCTTTCTTCCTGAAGCCTGGTCTGTTTGATTGGCTGATCAAGGGTTCATAATCTCCCCGAAACACTTGATGCAAATGGAACTTAATTATGCCCATTTCTGTGAGCTGGCAACATCCAGCGCCATGCTTTAGATCTAATGCCATGCTGCTGACGACTCGCGCTCGTGAGCATGGCGCTGCCCGAGGCCAGAAAGACGGTCCATGCTGTGCGGGAAGCAAGGAGAGGATTAATCCGAAAGGCGACGCGGCTCCGTCGGCATAACGTTCACAAAATGTCAGACGTCAAGCTCACAACACTGTAAGCGAACAGGCCAGCGGACACTACGGGAGGCCGACGCGTCTCCATGGCCATGAATGGAGGAGCCCCGCGCAGGCACTGATTGACCATCCCTGCCATCACCGCTCCCTCGCCATGGCCGCCGTTTAAGTGCACGGGAAGGAGGCGACCATAGACAGAGCGCTTCAACACCCTCCACCCCACCACCTTCACCACCACCACCTCCTCCTCCACCACTGAAACCACCCCTGTGTGGAGTCCCCCGAGAAGCGCCCCCTTTATTACAGACAAATAGGGGTTGTTATCTGTCGGAGGGCTGAGGGGATGTCCTGTGCTGGGGTGGCTGTGAGAGGGTGCCTCTGGCTGAAGAGCCCTTCTGGGCCCCTGATGTGCTGGCTGGCTGGCTGGTGAGAGGTGTGGAGTTGTCCTCTCCTACTCCTCTCTTCCCCTCTCCTCTCCTCTCCTCTCCTCTCCTCTCCTCTCTGCTCTTCTCTTCTCCTGCAGACAGCAGCAATCTCGAGCGCTCCAGCCCGTGCTGCAGCACTAACACTAACAGTACTGCCAGCAGCAGCAGCAGCAGCAGCAGCACGCATCACTCTGGCTAACAGCCCTGATAACAGGGTTGCGGCAGACTGACAGGGATATTGTGGGGACGGCGCAACAGCAGCAGCAGGCGGGGGGGTGGGGGCTGGGGGGGGAGAGGCAGGAAGAGGCTACGTCCTCTAGCCTTCAGTCGCTTTCATTTTTCTTTTCTTTTTTTTGTTATTCTTTCCTCTCGCTCGTTCTTTCTGTTTGGCTCGTTGGCTGGTTGTTTCTCGGGCGCTGTGTTTAATTTAGAGATGCTGCTGACACGTCCATTGACACGTTCCTGTGGGACTCCAGAGGCTGTCTGCCTCCCTGTTTCCAACTGTCTGGGCCTGATTAGGGTTTCAAACAAGCACCTCGCCTCTTGCCTCTAATAAAAATGTTTCTTCCTCCGCCCGCCTCCCTCTATCCCTCTCTCTCTCTCTGTGTCCTTCTTGCTTCACCTGTCTGCCGGCCAGCCTGCTCACTGTTCTGCTTGAACCCGCTTACCTTGCCTCCCCCCACCCACCTCCATCTGGATTCTCCCTTAAGCAACCCCTCCCTCCCTCCCTTTCTCTCACTCTATCCCTCTCTCCCTCTCTCTCTCTCTCTCTCTTCTCTCGACAAGCCTGGCTGTCCTCTTCACCTGAGTGCATTTCAGATTGTGTTCAGTAATATCATTCCTGCTCTCGCCGCCCGGGCCATTTTGTACAGGGACGGCGCTGGCCGGAGCCTATGAGAGTGGAACATCAGAGGAGGAAGGAGAGAGAGAGAATTGGAGAAGGCAGAGAAGGAGAGAAGGAAGGAAGGAAGGAAAGAATGAGAGATGGATGGAGGGAGGGGAGAGGAGAGGAGGGGAAGATAACAGCTGTGACGGCGGAGTGTCAGTGCCTGAGCGTTTGTGCTATCCTCTGCGTGGCCCCTTTTTCTAGGAGTAATTAGGCGAAATTGAAATAAATGTTGTAGGTGGAAATAGACTGTGTCCCCGACTCACAGGCGGCCCAGGGCCTCGCCTCATCAGCTCCCATAATTCAGCGCTCCTCACATGTCACGTCGCATTTCAATGAGGCGTGTTTACTGGGAGGGGAGGAGGAAGGAGGAGGGGAGGGGAGGAGGAGGAAGAGGAGGAGGAGGAGGAGGAGGAGGAGGGGATTCGGGTGAAGCCACATATTCGTTTTTTTTTTTCCTTCCTCGCCTCGCTGGACGAGTCCTGGATCTCGGCGCCGCTCATCAGCGCGGAGAGCCTGGAGGGCTCGGGCGACCCGACCGCCATCGCCATCGCCTTCCCCTCCAGGAGCGCCGGCGGCCTCCGCACAGCCACAAAACAAACACACGGCTGCCGCTCCCGCTGCCGCTGCCGCTGCGCTGGGCACATCAGAGCCGTGAGAAGGGAGGAGCGCGGGGCGCGTTTGCCAACGCATGACTGACCTAAAGAGCTGGAATCGCCACTGGTGTTGAAATGATTAGAATCTCTCTAAATGCTGCTGTCCTACAGGCTTATTTTCCACCCTGAATAATGTAATCAGTGTTGTGATTTGCGTGGGAGGCACGCCGCATCCCCCCCCCCCCAGCCCCTCCACCCTCGCCTCCCGTCCCCCCACAGCCCCGACGGAGAGTCACACACAGCCCTGGGATAGGAAGCGATTGCTGTGAATGTCAGTGGCAATCATGGAGTGTGTGCGTTGGTCGTTGGTAATTCCTCCTCCGCCCTCTCGTTCCCTCTCTCTCTCTCTGTCTTGCTCTCCTCCCACTCCCTCTCCATGTCCCCCTCCATCATCCCACTCCTCGCCCCTCACACACACACACACACACACTCCTCCCCTCATCGTTCCACATCAGTTTTGTCCTCCTCCAAAACACTGAGAACACTGTCACTGCCAGATAGCTCATAAGTGCTTGCTGGGCAGGGAGAGGGGAGGGCTGTGTGTGTGTGTGTGTGTGTGTGTGTATGTGTGTGTGTATATGTGTGTGGGGAGGGGGTGGGGGGGTTGGATCCGCTCCTCTCATTGTGAGATGAGGTGCTTCAGACGGTGCGCTCAAAGGCCAGCCCTGAAAACAACACTCGACACGGTCCCTTGGCGCTCACCGTCCACTCGACTGACCCACTGAAATACGCCGGTGCTTGGTCTGTGTCCATGACAAGCAATATTATTAGAATACACTTATATTACGAAACACATAACTGGTTAATGATTTAATCAGATGTTATATAACGTCTTACCTAATGTTATCCCACACTGGCTGATTCTGGATCAAAGTTGGCGCTAAACTCACACCGCTGACAGGAATAGACCTAGACACCGAACAGAAAGGCTACGCCACTTGATACAGCTGGCTCTCATTATGCTAGCTCCTCAGCAGCTCTCTATGGCTCATTCTGCCCTGTGTGTGTGTGTGAGTGTATATCTGTGTGTGTGTATGTGTGCGTGAGTGTGTATATATCTGTATGTGAGAGTATGTATATATCTAGGTGTGTGTGAGTGTGTATATACAGTATGTGTGTGTATATACAGAGAGAGTGTGTATATATCTGTGTGTGTGCGTGTGTGTGTGTGTGTGTGTGTGTGTGTGTGTGTGTGTGTGTGATGGATGGCTAAAAAGCAGCCTACCCCTTGGGCTCTGTGGCCCACCCTCCTGTGGCTAATCTCACTCCTCAATGTCCAGCCCAGAGGCTCTGACAGCCTGGACGTGCTGTTCCATCCCGCACCACCGGGGGCGCCACCCACCCACCCCCTCCCTGCCCACCTCCTCTGCACCCGGGGGCCCCGGCCACACAAAAGCCTGCCTGCCTGCCTGCCTCCCCCGCTGCCCACTGCCCGCCCTCGCCAGGCCCCGGGCCTGCCTGACACGCCACGCTCATGACACTGGCACTTACTCTGCCGAGAGCAGCCCGCCAACTGCCCATCAGGCTCCTAACAGCTCTCTGCCCGCGCGCGCGGCACAGGGAGATTTCTTACCTGACTGCTTTGGCAGGCTGCCCGCCACAGTCGATACAGTGTGGCTCTCTGAGAGACAGACAGAGAGAGAGAGAGTGAGATAAAGAGAGAGAGAGAGATAGAGAGAGAGAGAGAGGGATAGAGAGACAGAGAGAGGAGAGAAAGAGGCTTCGATGGCAATGCAGTTGTGTTGCATCATGGCGGGCCCAGAGAGAAGAGAGCAGGGTGATGGTTCCATTACAGAGGTTATTCGAAGCTCCGTTTATCGTGTCTCGTTTTGCTTATTGGCTTGTGTAAAGCTGTACGTACACACACACACACACACACACACACACACACACGCACATTGTCTTATTGGGTGGCTGGCTTTAGAGGAGACTACTTAAGATTTGGTGATTGGGGAGATGGTTGCCATGATTACAGAAACAATTACCACTCGGAGACCTCTAAATGCCTCAGCCAGTGCTGGAGAGCGGAGCACGGGGAGAAAGAGCACAGATACAGATGCTCAAAGAGCCTGCCAGGAATCAAGTCATTATCTTCAAATGTCACTGAATGCAGATTTTCTTTCCAAGAGCCCGAGAAAACGTGCACTGCTCCTCTGCTACATAACAAAAGGAGAGCATTTGCGCCTAATTAATTACACGTAATGGTATACGTGGGGCGATACCTTATGCAACATGATAGGTCCTGTGCTGTTCTGCAACAGTGACGGCGGGAGAAAGGAAGGCAGTGCAACTAATTGACCACTGTGGTCACTGTCATGAAAAGACACATTTCCCTCAACACCGATCCAAAAGATAATCCAATTGTTGAGCAAACAACACACCCAGAGAAATCTGCCTCCGATCTGCACTCTATTGTAACCGCCATTGGTTTTACCATCACAGGAGAATGCACACACTAGACCCAACAAATGCCACAGCCCACTTCATCTCGATCTTTACATACTGTAACTTCTGTGTGTGTAGTTCTCTGTGTGTGTGCGTGTGTGTGAGGGAATGTGTCTGAGTGAGTACGTCTGTGTGTGTGTGTGTGTGTGAGAGAGAGAGAGAGAGAGAGAGAGAGAGAGAGAGAGAGAGAGAGAGAGAGAGAGAGAGAGAGAGAGTGTGTATATGTGTGTGTGTGCGTGTGTGTGTGTGAGTGTGCATATGTGTGTGTATAAATGTAACGTCTGCCCGAGTGGGCTTGCGTTTCCCCGAGTTCTTGCGCGAGGAGAAAGTAGGGTATGAAACATGTTAGGCTTATGATATTCTGTAATTGGATTTCCAGGAGGCTGTTGACAAAGTCCCCTCGCGAGCCACTAATCCCCAATCAGCGCCGCGGGGCTTGAGCATGCTCTCTGATGGATAAGGAATGCCCCCCTCAGCCCAGCTTCAGGCAACCAGGGGGGGGAGCTGACAGTGACTGGACAGCCAAATATAGCCGGAGAGAGAGAGAGAGGGAGAGAGAGAGAGAGAGAGGGAGAGAGAGAGGGAGAAAGAAAGAGAGAGAGAAGAGAGTGTGAGAGAGAGAGAGAAGAGTGAGAGAGAAGAAAGAGAAGAGAGAGAGAGAGAGGGAGAGGGAGAGGGTGATGGCTGCATAAGCCCAGTCAAGAGAGACAGTGAGAGGGGAACGAAGAAAGAAGATGAGGGGGTGATGAAAGAATGGGGAGAGAAGAGAAGAGAAGAGAAGAGAAGAGAAGAGGACAGGACAAGCATGGCAGAGGAGAAGAAGAAAGAAAGGAGGGGCCGTGAGGATGGAGAGGAGGGAAGGAGGGAGGGAGGCGAAAATGAGAGGATGGCAAGGGAACTGAGAGAGAGAGAGAGAGAGAGAGTGTGAGAGAGAGAGAGAGAGAGAGGTGAGGTAACAACACAAAGTCATAGCAGGACAGACAGCTGTCTTCTCACACGCTTCCTCAGCACCCATCTCAAGCAGAATGAACTGGGTGATAATCAAGGCCAGCACTGCATCTTGCCTCTCTCTCTTCTCTTTCTCTCTCTCTCTCCATCTTTTTTCTCTTTCTCCTCTCTTTCTCTCTCCCACACGGCCATGGACAATCTGATGAGAGCAGAACAGGAGTAAGTACGAGGAGGGGGTGGGCAGTGTGCACCATCACAAAAGGCCTTAAGGGTACAGTAAAGGAGGACATTTTCTAATAGCTTCTCTCTCGCTCGCTCCCTGACTAACGAAGCTGCAGTCCACGAGCTGGCTGTTCCCCTTCATGCCTCTGCTCTTTAATATATGGGTGGCTACCGCGCCGACTAGACACAGCTGCAGGAGGCTACAGCATGGAGGGAAATGGTGGCATTAGCAAAAATTTTTCACTCTTTCTCCCTCCCTCTTTCTCTCTCTCTCTCTCTCTCTTTATATATCTATTTCCCTCCTTCCCTTCCTGTATCTGTCTCTCTTTCTTTCACTCCTTACCTTTCTGCATCTCTCTCCATCTCTCTCTCTCTCTCATATACACACTTCCCTTCCTGTCTCTCTCTCCCTCTCTCTGCTAAATCATCAAGGGTGAAGCATGCAGCTGCGGCTGCTCCCACGTCGCCATCCTTCACAGCCTCCTCCACAGCACCTATAGAGGACCAGGCAGAACAGCACGGTGCGGCTGTGTGTATGAGAGAGAGCACCATGGTGTGTGTTCCCAATCACCACAGCACACACAGCACACACACACACACACACACACACACACACACACACACACACACACACACACACACACACACACACACACACACACACACACACACACACACACACACACACACACACACACACACACACACACACACACACTCCAAACAATCCAGCGCTCCTTCAGCCCTGCGTCTCAAAATCACAAAGTTAGCAGATATCAGGCTGTTAACAGGCAGTATCAGTTTCTGACATCCCTGGAGTTGAAATGAATTTATTCTGACTGACAGCTCTTGTCCTTTAGGGGTTTCATGTTGCCGAGCGCCGGGGTCGTGCATCCCATTAAAACGCACTCTAATCCCTCCCCATCCCCTCCAACGTGGAAACCAAGACCCGCAAGATAGCGATCGCAACACGGGTCTCCGACACGATAAAGCGGGGCGAAAATAAGCTTTTCTGGGCCCGAGGAGCTCTGATCAAATTCCATATCTGCATTCATGGCCAGCAGCGCTGATGGTGGCTGATCCGGACCGGAGAGGGATTTGTATTGTTTGGTTGATTACAGGCATGAATTTAAAACAGTCTCCATGGGGCTGTCTCTCTCACTCTCTCTTTCCTTCTCTCTCACTCTCCCTCTCTCTCTCCATCTCTCTCTCACAGCTCCTTGCACTTTCCACTGCCCAGAATAATAAAAGGCAGGCACGGGAGGGGGAGGTTGTTTAACCTTGAAGTCCTCACATTTAGAATTCTCCTTTCTCCATCTTTTCACTCCTCTCTCTCTCCCTCTCTCTCTCTCTCTCTCCCTCCCTCTCTCTCTCTAACACATACACACACTGCCTGTCTCTTTGTGCTCCCCTGCCTCCTGTGTCTTAGAGAGTGTCATGTTTGAGGAATCCTTGATTATGTGGCAGTAGCTTGCTGAAAGGCTGGAGCACAATGGGGGAAAGAAAGAGCAAGCAAGAAAGAGAGGGAGAAAGGAAGAGAGAGTGAGTGAGGGGGATAAGAAGAAGGGATAGAGAGACAGGAGGTGGACAGAGAGAGAGAGAGAGAACACAGGCCCTGGCGATGGCGTGGTGCCCCTCCTCCTCACTCCTTCATGTTGTCTCCTGCAGATCTGAGGCCACTGCTGCACTCAGCACCACTGAGGCTGTGGGCTCCACGACCAGCTCACACCGGAGACATGTAGCGCAAGCAGCCTCCACACAGCACAACACAGCACGGTATAGCACAGCAGCACAGTATAGTACAGCACAGCACAGCACAACACAGCACAGCACAACATAACTAAACACAGCACAGCACAACACAGGACAGTATACTGTAGCGCAGTACAGCACAGTGTAGCGCAGTACAGCACAGTATAGCGCAGTACAGCACAGTATAGCGCAGTACAGCACAACACAGCGCATCACAGTACAGCACAGCACAGCACACTACAGCACAGCACAGCACAGCACAGCACAATACAGTGCAGCACAGCACAACGCAGCACAACACAACACAACACAACACAACACAGCACAGCACAGCACAGCACAGCACAGCACAGCACAACACAGAACAGCACAGCATGAAGGCACTGGCACCAACTAGAGCGGAGGGACGGGGGGATGTGGGTACCGCAGTGGCCGCTAGGGGCACTGGCACTAGCGCCGGGGGGGTGGGGTCGGGGGGTTAAGGAGCGTTGGGGTGAGGGGGGTGTGGACTCGCTGCCGTTCTTCATCAGCATCAAAACCTTCTCCCACTCACTGCACACGCATCCACCACGGACGCCGGAGACACTGACACTTCCAATAGGGGCTTTCAAGGGTGTGATTGTGAAAGAGGGTGTGAGAGAGAAAGAGAGAAAGAGAGAGAGAAAGAAAGCAAGTGAGAGAGTGGGAGGGAGGGAGAGAGAAGCAAAGCTCCAAAGGGACTAGGCCACTGGAATGCTGTTGAGGGGCGGAGGAGAGGAGAGGAGAGGAGAGGAGAGAGGGAGCGAGGCGAGGCGAGGGAGGAGGGAGAAGCGAGGTCACATATTTACAGGGCGCCGCGGCCCGGCGAGAGCCACAGCGGGGCGGCGAGTGATAGGAAGTGACGCGGTGGCCTGGGAGCGGTGCGGCCCGGCGCCTCGGGAGGCTGGCCGGGTTAAAAGGAGGAGAGGAGAGCCGCCGCGGCCCGCGCGCTGAGCAGTGCAGGTGATCAAAGAGACAGCTATTAGCCACTGGAGGGTCACAAGCTGTCACCACCAGGAAACCACCAGAGCCAAGAGAGCAAAGAAAAAAAAGAGGAAGAAAAAAAAGGAAAGGAAAACGCACCACATTTATTTCTGCTGTCGAGGCAAAGCAGCTTATTAGGGCCGCAGACTCTTAGCCCTCCACCGTCCCAGAATGCATAGCATGGCCCCTGTCGCCCCCGGAGCTGTGACAGCATCGCTTTGCTTTCTCCTCGCAGCGCTGGCGGAGCCCTGGTGTGTGCCGCTTCAAAAGCCCTCCTGTTCGCACATTTATTTATTAATTTCTCCCTTTTTTTCTCTCTTTTTTTCCCTCTCTCTCTTTTTTTTCCCTCTCTCTCTTTTTTTCCTCGCGGCTGGCTCCTTCAGGTCCAGAGAGGCCCGCGGAGCCGTGTGAGGAGTCAGGGGCTGACATGGAAATGTTCCAGATTGTCTTTTCAGTCCGCAGCTGCGGAGGATTACGCTGCATCTGTCCGCCCAGGGTTGACTTGCTGATTCACGTCCCATCCTCCTCAAAATGACAAAAGCCAATGTCAACCAATGAGAAGGGCAGCAGGAGAGGGGGACAGAGAGAGAGAGAGAGAGGGGGGAGAGAGAGAGACTGAAAAAAGTAAGAAATACTTTGCAGGTTGGCCACAAAGTCATTTCATTTGCCACTTTGCATTATCATGCAAAAGTGGTAGAAGCCTCGCATACAGTACGCGCACGCTCACACACACACACACACACACACACACACACATACACACACACAAGGCCTGCCTAAGTATGGAATTGAATCTGTTTTTTATCTGGTGATGCTTGAAGGCGAGCGAGAGCAACTGTCCACATCACACCCCCTCCTCTCGTCTCTTCTCTCCAGAGAAGCAGGCGAGGAGAGGAGAGGAGCGGAGCATTCTGGACAGAACACACACCACGGTCATTTACTTCTCACGCCAGGGTGCGGTCAGCTCTGCACTGAGACCCAATTACTCACCCGCACTGAAACCAAAACAAAAAAAAAAAAGAGAGAAAAAAAAAGCACAAAAATAATTTACAAAATTCAGTAAATGAAGGCCCCCGCGCTTCAGGCTCATGCCCACTCATTCGAGTGTGATGGTTTTTTTATGCCCTGATTTACAATACTGGGGGTGACACTTGCCCTCAGATGATTTCTCTGATGCCCACTGGTCCATGGGACTGAAGAGATCGGCCTAAGTGCGCTGTCACATTAAGACACTGCACAGCCTATCATCAGGGTTAATGCCAGAGCATCTCATCTCATCTCATCTCATCCATCCCATAGAGGACATCACAGTGCAGCCCTGTTCCAGTCTGTCTGGATGGCCATTGCCTGTGTGACAACGCTCACATTCACAAACAGAAAACAAGCAGCCTAAAGCCGAGAGCAGGCAGTCAATGAGGGTTTTACAGAAACAAAAATTCAACAAACAATAGAGAAATCCGTCAATAATAGCCCTGAGAACAGTCACAATGCATTCACAGGGACGCGTTGAGCATATGCAGTGGAGCCATCCTCAGTGTTCATTGCGCCATTGACGTCTCATCGAAGTGGTTATGTACACTATTGTGACTTCTCTTCTGTGGCAAATCGCTTGCAGAAAAGAATCAATTCCTCAAGTCACTCTTGGAGGAAGCCAGTCGGAGATCAATGGCAGATTCCAAACAACAAAAGCCGTTTCTGAGGGTGTGAATATGCAGCCCAGAGTTTTCTTTCAGCAGCCCCCTCCTATTTGTCTGATCTTGTATACATATGAACATAATATAGGTTAAATATAAGCTATGACAGCCTCCCACATGTTCCTATGGAAACATCTGTTCAGGCTTGTACACAATGTATGGTGCCCTGCTCCAGTCACGCACATGCAGTACACATGGGCAAGCAGTGAAGTGATGGCGTTTTTTAGTTGTGTAAGAAAACATACATGGTGCATACATCCCCTGATCTTCTATTATGCAATGCGCCTATTTCAATATTAAACAGCCTGGGCTTTTTTTTCTGGCAGACATCAGTGCGAGTGCGAGTGCTGCTCCAAGAAATATGCTAATGCCTCGCCGTGCTCGGAACAGAAGGAGGATCCGGGAGGAAGGCTCCCTCGGTGACACACTTCCAGCAAGCCGCCGCTGTGCAAACGGTCACTCGCAATCCCGTGTAATGACGGCGCGGGGCCCGTGGCCGGCCAGGGCTTAAGCCTGCCGGTGTGGTGCGGGCAGCTGCACGGTGGCCCGGCGCGGAGCCCCGATCGCGGTCCATCCGCAGCGCTCCGACGGGCGCTTTGAAACGGTGCCCACGGCCGGCGCTGTTGTGTTTTAGCATTTGCTTTTGGATTAGAGCATGATACCCTACACGTGACGCGCAGCCGTTTGTCACTGTGTTTGTCAGCCGCCGCCTTTGTGTCACTCGCCTGGCCTTTAAACGGCGAACATCGCAGAGGGGATTGCATTTAGACAATGGAGAGGGAGGCTTTTATGGGATAGGAACAGATTACCGAGTTAAAAAAAACAAACAAACAAACAAACAAACAAACAAAAAAAACAATTAATGCAGGGAATTGTTTGCCGGCCTGCTTCTGAGCCGCAGCTGAGGCTTCGCCGAAAGGCGAGGGGAGGGAGGCCGCGTGAGCCCAGCCGGTTCGCCTGACCTCATCGAGAACAATCACGCCAAGGCAGAGGCCAGATACTGCGCTGTTGTGTGGCACGGACAGGAAAAAAAAAGTCAGAGTCAATAGACGGCTTCCAGCACCGAGCCGGATCATGAATGGAAGCAGAAGGAGGTAGTCACTGATTACGGGTATTGTTGGGAGGCCGGAGTCTATAGGACTGGACACTGATTAGTACCGAAGGCCTGAACAGCTGTGATGGCTTTGAGAAAAGGACTTGAAATGGCCTCTCGGAAAAAAAACAGTCTGGAGATCTGAGGCGAGACAGGATGGGGGGGAGAAAAAGGGGTTCCGCCTGGGGGACACTTTAAGGTGACGCGCATCAAGAAACCCTCACCCCCATTCTCTTACGCCATCTTTTAACCGTGGTTAAGCCACTTTGAATAAATAACAGTCAACAGCACAGTCTGCGGCAGTAGCCACTGCTATGTGCCGCCCACACTAACACCTCGACTCCCTCTCCTTCGCCACCTAACCCAGTTCCATTTCCTTCACCGTAAACCGTTCATCGGCGCCTCACAGCTAGCTCATGTGAATAAAGGCCTTCCGCGCCTCTCGCGGAATTTTATGGCTCCGAGAGCCTGTTTGGGCTTCTTCACACTGTTTATGGCTGCATTTCATGGTCAGCTGAGCATTATTCTCTGTCACATCATCATGCTGATATCATCTTCACTCGCCGGGTAAAGACAACACCTGCCATTCGCAAATGTAAGGCCTCACAGTGATTTAGAGGGGAAGCATATGCCAAGGCAAGAATTACAAGGACGGAAAAATAAGCATCTATTCATGCTATGATCCTGCATGTGATTTCCGAGCGCCTTTGAAACGATTGTCGGCCGCGTACTTCTCAGCCTGGCCAGGGCTCCTCGGCGGCTGAATGACAAACACAAGTCGGGCCCGCTTTAAACTGCTGCAGCGGAACCGGTTGAAAGCTGTTGTTTTATCAAACAACATCTGCGAGCAGCAGCGATTCCAAGACAAACACGCCTGTAATGGCAACACTTCTCCTCAGGTTCACTTAAAGAGGATCTTTTGATATTCCGATTAAAAATTCATCGTGTTGAATCTGCCTCAGAGTGAGGCGAAGGCTGTATCTCATTACGGCTGCATCTTTCAGCATCCCCCTCAGCCTACTCCCAATTCTTCAAACATCAAATAAATACAGTATATATAAATATATATATATATGTATATAAATATATATATATATATATACACACATACAGTATACACACACACACACACTGTATACAGTAACATGGTCAAACCATACGCAATTTTGTACACATCTTGTGCCATTTTTCAGTGGACGGTGGCTATTTAGCTATCTTCCTTCAGAAAAAGGCAGTTCATTCGCCAGTGACGGGAGCCTTTGATAAAGCAGCCTCCTCATTCCAGTTTCTGTTCTCCGGCTACATTCCTTGTAGTCCACGAAACATTCAAGCACAACAGCGATACCATTAAAACTGCACCAGGGCTCAGACAGAGGTTCAAAGTTAATGTTACATTCAGTGAAGCTGTATTTTTCCTCTTTTCGTTTTTTTCCTTTCTGTTGCCTACATTCCTCCTTCTCATGCACTTGTGTACTTGGGCGATCCTTCCCCCCTTCTGAAGCGGCTGCTCTAGTCTCTGCCAGAGCCTGTGGGCTCTCCACAGCAGCCAGCCCCCCCCACCCCACCCCCCCACCTGCCCAAACCCTACTGCTGCTACTGACGGGCTCCAGAGCCAGGCTGGATTACTCCACTGCGTGGGCGCTTCCTATCTCTTCTGGGTGCTCATGTGCTCTTCAAAACCAACACCACTAGCGGCGTTTCCTCTCCTACACCTACACCTATCTGACGTTTGCGTTTCGGGGTTTGATGGCTGGCCTCTCCTCTCCTCTCGCCTTCATCTCTGGGTGGGTGACTGATCAATCTGTTGCGCCGCGGCCGACCTTCGGTGTGGACGCCATCGGTCCGCCTCGTCCTCGCCGGTGGATCGTTTCTCTCCGCTCTCGGGTCAGAGAGCACTGAGCCATCTGTTTGAAGTTTCCTCAGCTGACCCATATTAACGCAAGAATTCCAATGACCGGCACCAAGGCCCCTTGGGGGACGCGCAGAGCTCCCACTGGCTAGAGGTTATGTAAAGGTCACTGTCGTTTTCACTATATTGACCTCATTGAATGGCTCCTTTTGGTCCTATCTGGTTCAGTGGAACAGCTGCCACACCTGGGAGAGCACACTTGATTTTATTACGGCTAGTCATTGCTAAATGCTAATTAAATGGGCTGGTTATTATCACTTTTGCCGGCAACCTTTTGTTTGTATTAAATGAGATGTGACAGACTCACATGGGCCTGTTAGTCATCGCTTTGTATGGCTCTGTACATTTGAACTCAAGCTCAATTAAATAATTAACATCTCAAAGGACACCCTCCAGAGCAGTCTCTTGGGGCTTTCATATTTACTGCGTACTAGCTCAGAACGCCTTTTGTTTAAATACATGGATGTGCTGCCAACCAGAAGAATAAAAGTGATGTATTTTTAATGTGTTTTAAAATGTAATGTGCTGTACAACTCAAACATACAGTGTGTTCCATTTCAGAGTTACGAGAACTAAAGGTCTCGGGTTTTCTAGCGCCGCTAATTCCGACACTAAAAGTGGCCATTTTGTTAATAGGTCTCTGGCCCCAGCTTTCATCATGCCACATATGACAGAGCACTATGCCATCTCTTGTCCTTTTCCACACAGTGGCCCACTACAGCAGAAATGAAGGGAAATCACAGAGAGGGGCTTCCTTTGAACTAAAAGAAGTAAATGAGATTCAAAAACCTCTTCCTTATTTTGATGAAAAAAGCCCTTTCAAGAGCAGAGCCACGAGCTGTGGACGGTGGCTGTGTTACATCAGACTGTGGACTTCCACCATCCATTCAGGGAGCGTCTCTCGCTCTTAATTTTTTGAAGTCCTGGGAAAAAACCTGAGTGCAGCACGAATGTAGCACAAGACCCCCTTGTGCTCTGCTCTGCTTTTCCTTATTATTATGATACAACGCAGCAGAAATCTGTCTAACAGTAGGCTCCCTCTCACTGGAAGGACTCCCCATGCTCATCCTCTCTCTGCGCTAGATGGAGGCTGAGGGGCAAGCCCAGCCCCAAATCAGGCACTAGCACTAGACTAAGATGGAGTGCATGATGTTACGAAATCCTCCCAGGGAGTACAATCCCATGCATCTGCTGTCAAGTCCATCAAAAAAAGAGTTACTTCTTTGCTATGTGTGGGAAAAAAAGAGAGGGAAAGCTTCATCTCTCATCCTAACATTAGATATGCCCTTTGCAGCTAGCTTTCCATCATGGCTTAGCCTGATCTCTTCAAAAGCCTGTGTCCATAACCTGAGGTGAATATTGACGCGGACAGGAATCGTGACAACTTTCACTGCCAGAGGGCTGTTCTCGGGCACTTCGGAATTATTTCATGGCCAAGCAGATGTAATATGCCAACAGGTATGCCTGTGTTCACACACAAGAACTGGCAGCAGCCTTCACTCTCCCCAAGCACACCGCCATATCTGATATATATTTAAAGTATACCTTTTCAATAAAATATAAAAAGGTACGGTATGTAATATAAAAAGGTAATATAAAAAGGTACAGTATATATAGATATAAACTGTATTCTATTCACACACAATTGGCCGGTTTGGAAGGACACCTTCACACAGCGAGACATTTCTTTAGTTGAGCCCTCACCTCTCTAACACCCCTCCCACTGAGGGATTCGGTCTTCACACAGCGGCCCTGCTCCCTCTCTGCAGCGTCTCCTCACCTAAGCCTTCAGAAGGGCAAATGCAATTAATGCAGACCTCTGTTGTTTGCCTTTGTTCCTTTTTTTATCTCCCCAAAGTGAAAAAAGAAAACGGGTACCGCAGAGAGCTGCAGCCCCACATCCCCATCTGCTGTGTGCGCTGGTGAAGGAACCTGGAGAACCCGGTAAGGAAGGGGCAGGCACATGTGAAAATGCTGGCAGAGGGGACACACGCCATTAGCTTAATGACAGAATGAAGGATGCAGGCCTTTGTGGGGACAGAGGGGGGAGATTAAAGAGCCAGGCATTGAGCAGTCATTCTTTTAACACAAATCAAGGAGAGGAGGCTAATAAATATGACTATATAAGTCTGGCCTGATGCTGCTTCCTCTCTGTCCCTTCAAGTCGGAGACACAAAGCTGCACAATCCCCCTCCCAGCCCACCTCTTTATGAGTAAGCCACGGCTATCAGGAGAGAGGGGGGAGAGCCTTTACATGTGGGCTGCTTCCCTTTGAACCGCTCGCCTCAACAATGCTAAACGCACCTGCAAGTTTTGGCCCTGAATGGCATAATGGGCCCAAAGTAATTAGAGATTTTTTTCCAATTCTAGTGCCTATACTTCAAAGAAGTAGGACATCTGTCTTGCTTCTCGGAATTGAATGGAGTATATTTACAAAGCTCTGCCCAAAGGATTAGCAAAACCACATATTGTTTTGCTGCTGGTCACTAATTCAATTAATACCATGGCTTAAAAGCAATTGCCAAAAAAAAGCATTTTGACTCAGAGAATAGCTTTCTGTTTGTTGTGCCTCACAGGGAAAAAAAAGGATTTATTTTTGCTAGTGATATGCTAACATTCTGAGTCTTCAATGCTAGCAAAACTTAAGAATTGGGGCACAAAATATTTTGCTTCCTCCATGTTTAAAAATGGTTTGTCTTTTCATGCTGTGAAACAAAATAAATGATTGCAGTTATGTTGAGAGTATCCCTTACTTAAATTATTCAAAAAAGAATTCAACGAATCCACTCTTACATTTATTTCTTAAAATATATGTAGAGCCAAGCCAATCTATTTTTCTATTCACCTTTACCAAAACAATAAACTGGTTCTAACTAGCACGAAAGCATTTCACAGAGAACATGAGAAACCTTGACAAAAGGCACTCGACACATTGCTCATCGTCTCTGCAAATCACAAATCCCTATGGGTCCTTTTGAAGAGGTGAAGGTTGTGTGCATAGAATCACAAAGTAGCTCAATTTGAAATATCGGCCCTATTGATTCTATTTGAGAGCAGGACCTTTATGAGAAAGAAAATCCAATTATTAATTTCACATGGAAGATGCATACAAGTTTGATCAGAGCCTGCGAGTAACATATATCCCATTTCATTGGCCATCAGATCACAACAGGAACTTGTAAACAGATGAGCCTATCCACACAAAGAGGGCCACAATTATGTGAAATGTTTCATATTTACTATTGGAGCAATATCCATAAAATGGTGGAAGACTCATGAAATGGAAGTTTACTCAATCAATTCTGAGGGTTTTTACAATGCGAACGGAAGAACAACAAACCCAACAAACCCAACCAGACCAACTGCAGCAGTACTAATTATTATGGGCACATTCTGAGGCTCAGACCAAAAACAACTGTGAGTGTGCGCTGTGGTCCCAGGAAAAACACAATGCCATGTGGCAGTTTCATCCACTGTGAGTAATATACGAGAAAGAGCACTGACAAAAGTTCAGTCTCACGAAGAGCGAAAGCACAGCTGAGGTTTGTGGATACAAGACGTGGCGTGGCAGCCCAGACTGAAAAATACGCGCAGTGGAGCAACAAAAACACACAACTGAAGAATAAACATGAAAAAGAGGTCTCTACGAGGCGCCCAGGACACGGAAGCACACAGCAAGCTAAACAGATGACCTCTGGTGAAATAAAAACACAAGTCATCATGAATGCAAAAAGTGCATGGTCCAAAGGTGAAAACTGCACACAGGGTGCAGAAATGCACTGAGAATTGTACTCCAGTACACAATGGGTGGAAATGTTTTGGGACAGTATTGTTTATGCTTAGTTGGTCTGAGAAAATATTGAGTAATGATGCTTATTACAAAATTAAGATCCACTGCACAAAGTAGATGAAAAGCCATATGCATCCTTGCCACTGCAGCAACACTTCCCATGGCTTTGGCATAGATTCAAGTCCAAAGGGCTTTCTTGTGTTAATAATACATTTCTAGATATGTATCATTACAGGCACTTGAAGTGATGAATGCTGTTGTGTTTATAATGAGCTATGCTGAAACTATCAAGCCTGCTATTACTATCTATTCTCCCATATTTATCATTCAACTATTTAAGCCAAGTGCTGGAAAACGAAGGACTTTCACATAATATTAGAATATATTTACAGGGCCCATATTTCACCAAGCTAGCACTGACAGTTTTCTGGACTGCACACATGATTGCACCGTGATTTCTTTGTTGTTTTTCCAGTTCCAGTTCAACCCTCATGCCTCCTTGCCTAGCAAATGCCTATGTTATATGATGCATTGTGTTTGATTTACCAAAAAAGAAAGGGCATATACAAAAAAATGGAGACAAGCCAAGCCTATTTTTGTCTACACAGCCAGAACACAGATCTATTTTTGAGGATTAGGCATGTCTCCTTGTCAGTTTATTTTGGACATCACAGTAAACTCCTCAGTCAACATGACCACTTGCACAAATGCGCATCTGCATGCGCTGCCCTGCAACTCTACTGTAAGCAAAAAGTTTGAACTGAAATCCAAAAATCCCCCTGAAAAATAACAGAAATACACAACATATCACAAAAATTTAAGACTTCAGCGAATGGCGTCCATAGAAATTACTGCATGGACGGATCATAGACAAAGCAATAGGGACACGTGAGCTAATTCTGAGCTTGTGGTGCATCTTTCTGAGCAGAAATATGTTTCAGCATGAGTCACTTTTTTCCCTTCGCAACAAAGACAAGGCAACAGCAGGGAGCCATCGTAGTTGTGAACATACAAGTCTGGTCATGTGCCAATCACAGGCGTCTGGGTAGGCCTGAACAAGCTGTTGGCAGGTCCCCAAAGTCTGCCTTGTTTCTGTTTGCCGATTTGTTCAAGAGTATTGAATGTACAGAGAGCGCTGGAATCTCTCCGGGACGTCATCTGAGCATTTAAGTACTCCCGGTTCTGTCAGTAACACACAGCGAATGAGATACCCCATGTTTTCCAAAATATGAGGTGATGACAAACAGAACCATTGATTTTTGTTAGTGCTCGTGTTTGTTGACATTGCAACATCACTGACGGGCTCTGCCTTGTGATTATGTGCCAAATGAAGTCATCCAGACCGTGGATATGAGATCTCTGTGGGGTGATAAGTTAGGTTCTAACACGATACCTTCCGGGGGAATTGGTGCAGGGAAGCTACTCCGCACACACTGTATCAGAAATGACATCATGCACTGATATCATACAGTCCCACTGCAGAGTGACTTAATGAAGCACCTTGGATGGGAGCCTCGCAGGATCTGAAGGGGACTTTTTTTGCTGGTTGTAGGAAGTTACATGCCCACTTAGTATCTAGTCTCCACTGCGAACAGGCAGCTGTTCTGGCAGTTGAAATGATCCAAGCCTTCACCTCATATCGGCACTCCATCTAATCTTAAAATGGAGTACTCTTCTCTCCCCTCTGCATTTCGGAATTACTGGCAAATCCGCTCTCTCATACCATAGGGACATTACCCAGAAATGCTCTCTGGAAATTGGGAGTGAAGCAGCCGAGCTTTTCAAAACTGGCTGCATTCAAGGCCCACGCTGAGGCCTTCATCACACATCCCCGTAATAGTCTACCAAAGTGTCCTCCGCATCACAGCCGCGGCTCAACAAGATCACGGCGCCATGCCATCCACACAAGCATCAGATCAAGCGTTGTGCATGCATCATCCTTCTCCACAATGGAGACCTTGACAAAACTCTGCCAGAAGACTAGTTCAACAAGGCTTCTCTGTTGCCAGTGGTGACAGCTACACAATTCTTTGGTAGACATTAATCATGTGTATATTAATAGCAATATACTGCAGGAAACCAGCTCTTGCAAAAAAAGAAACATGGTCAGGTTCAGCAAAGTACCCGTGGATTACACATGTAAAACGCTCTTCGGCACACAAATGAAATTGACATTTGGCTGGTTTTCCGTATGTGGAAAATGACATAAACATATGAAACATGAATGAGCTGGTCTGTCAATATGCATATCACAGTGCGCTGGCAACACTGTGATATCTTCTGACAACCAATAGCATTCTGCACCCCGCCCCCCCCCCCCCCCACAAGAATGGCATTCATATTTTTGTCTTCTCATTTGAAAATGACAGTTTCCTCAACAATCATCAAGCCGTCTTCCACAGTGGCTGGTATGATGAAGGCGGCGTTGAAGCGCCGCTCTTGATGGAGCTGCGAGCGCATGACAGTGCGGGAGCAGAAATGGGGCATCGGCTCCCACAGGACTCCTTGGATCTTGCAAACAGTCTGCCCCTGGATTTAATTAGATTCGGAAATCTAGCCCTCTCACTTTTTTTTTTCCTCCCATGGTCCCTTGCTTCTTCAACACGCGTGAAATTGCGCGCCGTTATCTATTATTTATTTACCCCTTTGTTTATTGTTCCCCTTCTCTTATCACCGACGCCAACGGCTCATTAGGACGTGATCGCGACTCGGCTCGTGGCCGACGCTCCAGCTTTTCTCTCTCTCTCTCTCTCTCTCTCTCTCTCTCTCTCTCTCTCTCTCCATCTCTCTGTCTCTCTCTCTTTCTCCCTCAGTCTCCTTCACCTCCACCCCCAGCCAAGGCAGATCCCACTTCATTTGCTTGTGTTGGGAAGGGCTGTGTAGGTATAGATTTTTTTTTTCTTCAGTGACGGCACGGCGAGGCAATATGAGGTCTGGGTGCTAATGAACTGCCACACTGCAGAGGAAGGCAAGCCTGAGAGTTGCCATAGGAGATAGCAGGGGGTAGAGGTAGTATGGGTAGAGGGAGAACTCAGCAAGTAGACAGGAAACTAGCCCCCCCCCAACCTCCCCTGCCCCCAAGCCCCCACCACCATCCATTACTGGCTGAACCAGCAAAGCGAGGGTCAATGGTTATTCAGCAATGTGGACAAGAAATCTACCGGCGAAGAGCCCATGTCGAGGCACCACAGGTCACGGTCTGGAATGGTAATATTGAGCTGCTTCTTATGGATTTCATTTTACCATCTCCTTGTGGACTAGCAGAAGACTCCTTGCTGAAAAGCATACAGTCTCACATATGTGGCGAGCACACCAGTAGGAGGCAAACACCTTCAAAATGTCCACCACTACATACACAGCTACACAATTTCACACACTTGATAAAGACACATTTAAAAATCACCCACGCGGAATCCTTGAAATCCACAGTTGTATAATCGGTTATGCTATCTTTTCAACTAGTGCCAGTGTCTCCATATCTACAGAGCCATAGCACTCTGTGTGTGTGTTGCCAAGGGAACTTGATTTGAATTCAAAAAGACAAACTCAGAAATACAGACAATGTGTGCCCACAGACTATTTCTGAGGTGGATACTCCTCTCATCTCTCTCCTTCCAGCAACTTCAACTGACACAATGGCTCACACACCATTGTCCGAAATATACTGACATGATCAGAAAAACAACCTAATCAGAAGGTGAAGATAAAGCTATTACTATATTATTTGAAGACAACACCCCCTTAGCCAGAATTACGTTGGTGTATATGCTTACACCAAAATAAGATGTAAGCTATTCACTTAAGCCTTAATCAAATCATGAAAGTAAGAACACTTGGCAACTGTACTGCATTAGAATATTCCTTTTGTTTTGGTTTTAGATCATGATGATGGCACTTTCACCACTGAGGGTCTTAAGGTGAACTTTATTCCGCATAGTTCTTCACCCCTGCATAATTCTTTGACCAACACTGTTAAGCCTCATGATGTCTCAATGACTGATCCACACGAGATATTACAAATGCAGGGGAAGACAAATGCAAAGCTAGACTGTGCAATATGAATTTCGGTACAATCAAAAACATTACTTTCGCTCTTTCCGTCTACTAAGCATTACTTGTAATGCTCATAGGTCTATATATCCCACTTTAAATTCTCAGGCAGTAGGCTGCGATGCAGGGAGACGAATGATGGGAGTGAGGAGGCGAGCAACACTCCAAGCGCTCAGAGGATACATTTACGACTACGCTATTGTATGGGGACCTTTTTTATGATCCCGAGTATACTCACACGCATGGGTAACAGCGAAGCTGTTGGAAGACTCGAGGTTATCTACGTTGTAATTCAGATGGAAAGGCTTCTCGGTCATGTTTTGGTTGGTGTTGTAGAGCTGTACGGCAAATCTGAAAGCGCTGTGCTCCTGCACCGTCGACCGCATGAAAAGCCCCCCTTGAAAGAGAAAGAATGAATACTAACATTAGCAATTATTTGTTATCGATATTACAACTTTAATTCAGCTAAAAGAAATATATGACACCGGAAAGCTATTAATTGGCTTATTTGTCATGGGCTCTGTCTTGGCAGTACTTGCATGGTCATGCTCCTGTCCTTCTAGCATGCTTCTAGTACTAGTATATTTGCTGAAACTCCTTTCAAATATGTAATGATCTATTAACTTGACATTTTTATGTTTTCACAGTAGCCCTGTGCTAAGAGCCTGTGCCTTTGTAAAAAAGCATCACATAACTAAGATTATTCTGTTTGAAAGGTTCGTAAATGTACCCAGCTGTTTCATCACATTTTTTACTCGAAATGCAAGTTCATAGCTCGCGTTACTAACCCGGTCACTGGGCTACTTTCTGCAGTGTGCTTTCTCGGCTATGTCGACGACCACAATTAAACAAGACAACGTAAAAGTAGCTATGTATTAAAACATCAAACGTCAGAACACAGAACGCACTACTTACCTATGTTTATCTGATTAGGAAAGCCTGCGAGGGAGCTGCCGAAAAGCCACAGTAAAAAAAGGAACACGCTTTGTGCCATTTTTCTCCGAGCTTTTAAAAGCAACCCCTAAAAAGGAACTGTTTGAACCAAAACATACGCAGTATCAGGCGCAAAACCCTCCAGATCAATGCTCTGCGCTCACAGTGCACCAGTTAGGTTCATTGAGGTGCACTCCGGGCTGCCGAGCAATTTTTCTGCAACTGTGGGCAAAAGAAAGGACTTCTCCTAAAGATGGTGGTGGTGCGAGTGGCGGATCAGATTGTGAATACAGCTCCTCCAATTGGACCAGCAGGACGATATTGATCAAACTTGAAATGACGTTGAACAAAAACGCTTCTCTATGCATCCGACTGAGGCAGATTCAAACTGCAAAGCACAAGTAGTGCGTTTGTCAACACTTAGGATAAATCAATACAGGCACACTAGCCTCATGCGGCCAATGATCTTAGCTAAACAACCAATGAGCGCCTTTAAAGCTGCAGGCAGCTGTGCCTCGGACCCACTCCGAAGTTCAATTCGAAAGCGTATAGGAGCTGCGCAACGGACACAAGTAATAACGTTAATTAAAGCCTAGTCTATAATGCGCCGCATACTTTTCGACATCTAGCCTAAGCGAAGAGAACAAGAGTCTGACTATAGAGATAGCAGACCCCCGTGGTGACTCGAAGCCCTCCTCATTGACCACTATCGATCGCTTTATTCAGAATCATTCACCATAGTGCTCTATTGGGCGGATCCTGTGTTAACAATACGGGCACAAGCCTGTAATAAAATGACAATGATGATCGCGGGCAATCACAGTGAAAGGAAAGAAATAGTCTCTTTTTCAGAGGTGCCAGAGTGACAAACCGAGTCAATACAGCGAATGTCTCATGTCTGATTGACATCAAGTGAAAATATTCAAATGCAAGAGTTCAGGAAGTCGTTTATTTAAACAGCAGAGTGGGAGGAAAATCTGTACACAATCTGTACGGCTATGGTCCTTGCTGTCAGAGCAGCGCCGCAGCCAGTGTTCAGCACCAGGAGCTGTCCACAGTCCCGTTCGCTCATTGCTCTCTTCTGAGGGGCTTCCGAGTTGGCAGCTGTTGTCTTGTTTGGTTGGGTATATGGCACTGTTAGCTCTGTTTACTAGGTTCACATTTCAGTTCTGAAATTACATAGGCCTACCTGTGTTTTTTTTTTGTTTTTTTTAAAGAAAAAAAAACGTATGGTTTGGGTCGAGAGACTCTATCTTCATTTAGTCAGGTTTCAATTTCTCAATGTCAATATTTTTTCGTAATGACTGACTCATCCATCTACCAAAACCTTCTCTGCGTTTCCAATACTCAGTGAGACGCCTACCAGCCAATTGTGGAACAATCTAAGGATTACTCCACTGTTTATCATTCTCCACAAAGCAGTCCTAAAATTGAGTTTTTAATTGCATTTGCAAATGGGCAAGACTTTAGCTACTGATACTGTAATAGGCTCGTGGCCTGTCTGGTGCTGTTTGCTGAGGGAATCTTCACTTTGTATGTACAGCACCTTCAGACTTGTCAGTGTAATTGTAAAGTTGAACTTATTGAAACCCTCTGACATTACAAAGATATACAGTAAAAGCAAAGCATTATATGTTTAGTCTGGAAGAGCTATATTGGGTGTCATATCATTATACAGATGCTCAAATCCTACTGGACTTTGAAGCCTGGACAAAAAGGGAATAATGGACAGTGAATACTACTCTACTTGGGTAATTGTCTCCCATCGAAATGGATCGTGTTGAAAAGCGGGACTCTTGAACAATAGACTGCTCTCATCCACAATTCAAACTCATCGTTCGTCATTCAAGTTGACTTCTGCAGGCTACAGAATCAGACAACCAAGAAAAGGAGCTGTCTCACTAAAGTGGTCGTTTTCAACACCCGACACCCCTTGTGACGGGTCAGGAGCAGAGGGATTCCCTTTCAAAGGGGTCAAAGTGTGCTCTCATATCCACACCTCGCTTTCTGGCCACATCCCAGGAGAGAAGCCTAAAGCCACATATTGATTTCCCCCCCCTTGGCCCTGTCATCATTGTAATCTACCTGTGACCAGTGACACCGCATGACGCAGTCCCATTTGCCCTTATAATGACTAGCACAGTAATGACCAAGGTCAGGAGGGGTGCTGTAATGCCTTTGTAAGTCACATGGGGTGACTGGAAATGCATAGAGATGTCTGGCATCAAGTCATTCCAGCTCATCAGGCCAAGTTCAGAATGGAATGGATGAGTGATCATTTGATTAATTGAAACTGACAAAGCAACTGTCCAGACTTGAAGGAGTAGGCATCCATTGCAATTAAAACATGACTCATTCCTAACAAAAGTGTGGGACAATGCCAGCTCAGATTCTTCAGTAAAGCACATAGCTCAGATAAATGAATATTTACTCAAATGTGTCAAGCACACCCAGAATGCTCCTTCAGTTTAAGAGAGCTGGACATGCCTCCATCCCCACAAGCTGAATTTAGACTGAGACAGATACCGATATTGATCTCCAGGACATAATATACATTCAATGTATGCCACACAGCATAACATTAAAATGTAAAATATTTAATTAGCTTTGGACGTGTAGACTTTACTTTTTTTGTTGCATAAGAGCATTAAATGATTAAGGTACTAAGTTGAGTGATGGTTTAAGCTGTACACACACTATGAGTGGCTATGAGTGTGCATAGACTTGTGTATTAATCAGAGTCTGCTCTCAAAGCTCTGAGAATCTGAGATGCTTCACTTCATACATTTAACGAAATAGATTACGGGTGTATCATAGAAGCAGCGGGGTCCTTGAAACTCTTAAAAGTGGACTATTTACATTGGAACCGTGAAGCGCATATGCCCACAGATATCCTCCATGCATGTATTAGCTCAAGTCTGATTACTGCTCAAGAAATGATGGAGCTTTCCAGTCGGCAGTGGTCTTCACACTGACCCAGATGTGTCAATGTCATTCATCCATATTATTCCACAGCCTGACCAGCAGAATATGGTTTCACAGCCAAGTGCAGAGACTTAAAGACACAGGGGAGGAAGGAGGAAAAGTATCAGAGGGAGAAATGTATTACTCCTTAAAAGCCCAAGCACACTTGAGGTGGAGGATGCTCGTGCGCATTTGAAGGGCACTGTCTGGGAAGCCATCATTCTCAGCCAGATGTTGTGCATCGATAAGAGCTGCAGCTCACGAGATAGCATCACCCAAATCTGGAGGAGAGCCTCGGCCAATCGCGACAAAGGAAGGCAGGGCCCCCTGGAACACGGAGAACTTTGAAAGAACTGGCAGCTGGGTGCAGATGTTGGCACCGACAATGCCCAACTATCAGTGTGAGATTAGCAGGGCTGTGCATGAGTTTGATTAGCATTTCATTGCTGGTAATTGCTGGCGAGTGAGCCAGCGTCGTGTGTTCGGCTGCGGCAATCGCGCGGGTGCAGTTCAGCGACAGCGGGAGGGGGAAAAAAAACGCTCCTCGCGACGCTCTTGGAAATGGCTCGACACGGTTGCAGAAAAGAGGCGGCCCGAAACGCAATTTCCAACGCCATTGTGGGCCCGTGTCCCAATCCCATCACGCGATTTAGTCTCTGGCGAAACGCTTTCTCGGCTGGAGTGTGACAGCGCGGCGGTGTTATCAGCGCCGCAGAACCCTGCGCAAAAGAGCTGCTCCCGGAGCTGCAGGGGCCCGCCGCCCAGCCGCCGCAGAGCCATGTGACCCCCACACGGCACCAACACAGCCCAGAGATGTCTTCACCGCATGCCGTCTGGAGAGAGGCTCAGATAAATGGAGTGGGAGAGTCGGAGGATGGATGGAGAAGGGGTGGGAGGTCGGGGGCGATGCTTTTAAGGTGTGCGATAGCAACACACACACACGTTTCAGAAGCGGTGAGAGGGAGTGAATAAGCACGAGGGTGAGAGAGAAAATGAAAGCGAGAGGGGGAGAGAGGACTTGTGTTTCTCACATATGGGACCAAATGGGAGTCAAACTATTTATCAGCGCGAGCTGGCAAACAGTAAGAGGGGCACTTCTGGTCACTTCTGTTGTGTCCACATACCGGCAAACCGCATTACTGAGGCCTCAGCAAGACATTAATTCCAGCACACTGCTTGATGATAAAACACACTGCTTGCTGCGAGAGCAGCAATACAATTACACCGACTCTGTAGATAGTGTTTACTATACAGCACCCATGTCGCTGCCGCCCAATTGAAGCAAGTGGTCATTATGGTATGGCTCGCCGTAACAAAATAATAGAAGTATAATGGGCCATTTTCTTTTTTAGAGACTGCCAAACACGAGGGGAATAAAAATGACGGCGCGTATCCGGATGTCTGCTGTTTGTAAGAGCGCAGCGCTGCTGGGAGTGTGGGAATATCTACAGTCTGCCACACCGAGACGTTCGCTGCATCTCTTAATTGAATCAACTGGATTCCACACATGCTCGTGGTCATCACAAATGCAGTCCCCTAATGGCAACGGATGAGGGGGGAGGGGACCGCTCGCCTTCTTCACAGTGTCCCCAACACCTTATTAGGATTAATTATGCCTCTGAATACGTGACGTGGGGGCGACGGAGACGACAGGAGCACTTGGCAAATTGATCATCATCGCACCCACCTGATCCGCTGGATTCTCGGCGGACGTTGTGACGCCCTCTGGGTTACTTGTGCTTGTCCGCTCCGCGGAGGGGCCGTGAGGAGAGGTGTATTTTCGGCCGCTGCCGCCGCCGCAGTGCTGCTGGCCTCGCGGGTTGGACGGTGGGGGTGGACATCGCTGCGGCGCTGCATATCTAATTGAGAGGAAGCAAGCGGAGGTTACCATGGTTAATCGGAGAGAGGTGAGGCGGAATGCGCTGTGTGGAGAGCAGGCCTTTTTTTTTCGGCCCCCGCTGGGTGCCTCTGTATGCAGATGACGTTGTCGTGCAAGGCTTCTTCTCCTCGTGTGTCAGGTGTATTACGAGGCCCATTAAGCCACACAGCCATCATTGTCTTGCAGTAGAATGGCAGTGGCACACACACACGCACACACACGCACACACACACACACACACATCCACACACCCACAAACAAACACACACACACAAGAATGTCCTTTTTTAAAATGTTGAGCTGTGCAGATACAAGTTCTTTTGAGGGCCCCTGTGCTGTGCTTTACGGAGGCGTTGCGGCGGCGTTGCGGAGGCGTTGAGGCGGCGTTAACATTTGTGAAATGATACACATCAGCCGTGGCTGCCGCCCCCGCTGGGCCTGCCTGTGATCGGACCGGACACTTTAGTCCAATTTGGCCAAAAAGCCTTTCATCAGCTCTCCAGCTAATACCTCATCACGGCAGCACATGCATTAGGCTCTAGACAGCGCTAAGAGCTGCAGAGGTCTGTGCGATCATCGCTGTGCAGGAGAACAGATGCATTCGGAGGGTGTAGCACTCGTCTGGTGCAGCAATCTGGATATGCTATCAAGGGTTTATTTCAATGTTACCCGAAAACAAGCATGGCCATGACTAAGATGCAACACGCACAGTGATTTCCATCCAGTTATTTCCACAGTGCTGTGAGGCATTCGCTACTCACACATGTTGTTGGCTGATTTGTCTCTTATGCTATGATAATGTATTAGCATAATTCATATTTTATGTGGATATAGCACCATCAGGAAAGCAAAGACATTAAGCAATCCATACTGCTGAATGTTGAGAAGACTCACCAAGAAGAACACAATTTAACATTGTTCATTAACATCAACACGTCGACACCCATTTTAATACCCACTTCAGTGACGATCAGCATTTCTGCCTGTTTTGCATCTTGCAGTTCAATATAGGCATCACCTTCCAGACTCATTCGAGTCTTTATTTTCTTGGGCCATTAAAAGGGAAACAGCCTTCGCCTTCATGCAAAGCAAAGATACTGAATAATGTAACGTCCATCAAAATGCAGCTATCAAGCCAGCCCTATAATGGAACTTAAATAGGTTTGAAGAATAAATATTGCATGGCGTGAGCCAACATGACAGAATTCCAGCACAGGTCACTTCATGTACAGACCAGTGGGTGTCTTCAGAGCGGAGAGATTTGCAGGAGGGGTTACTGTAAGTCCCAAATGTTTATTTCCAGCTCAACGTGCTTTTACTTATAGTCCATTGGAAATCATTAAATCCATACCTGCAAATGCAATTATATTCCATAAAGCTGTGAGCATTGCTAATTGCTAATAACTGGAAGCAACAACAGCAAGAAAACAACATTTTGTGCTGTCAATCAGTCTAAAATTGGATTCATACCAGTCAGTTATAGTCAGTTATTTGTGTGACTCCTAGATAAATATTAATCTGGAAAATGTGTCTAAATAGGTAGGACCCTAGCACCTCAACTCACAATTATAACCCAGTAAAATGGTCTTCTGATTCTGAATTCCTAATAAAAGCAGAGTCTGACTGACAACCTTAACATGGAATGAAAATGGAAACTTGCTAAATTGCTAATGTTATGCTAAAAAACTGTCTGTTAGCCGTACAATAAGACATTCTATGGTTTGTTCTTTGCTGTTATTTAGTTCAAAAGCCAGCATCAAACGTTTTATCTTTATCTCTATCCAAGCAAACCAAACCTCATTTTGATTAAATGCTTTGTATTAGATATTTACTCTATAAATTGTCTTGTGGATCATCTCTATCACTATATCAGAATGTCAGTGATGCAATAAGATTGTTTTTTTGTGTAATTTATTATATTCCCCCATCCAAAAAACAGAACAAAACAAAACAAAAAAGCATGTATGGTGGAACAACCACGTAAAGAGTTTATTTTATTTCCTTAGTGGGATCTCAGACACAGAGGAAGCACATAATGAACATGCGAGCGTGTCACCACGTGCATATAATGATGATGTCAGAGGAGCGGAGAGCATCACCTTTCAGGAAAACGTTTGCCTATTTTTGATTTGATTATTTGCATACCCCCGCATGCCTAAGCCGATGTGAACAGCGGGGGGTCAAGCATCTCCAGCATTCAGGCGACGGCTAGGCTGTCATTTTCATTGTAACGTCTCCCCGAGGCATCAGAGGATTGTAAACACCACCTGCAGGGCACAGCCCCCTTATCACCATCATCATCATCATGTTGGAGATCCAGCTCTTGGAAACGCAGGGTGAGACTGCATCAGCTCCGGGTTGATCTAAATGCAGACGTTTCTGCTGAAATGAACCATTTGGAACGTACCTAATGACGTGCACAGGATATGTAGACAAGAGGATGTCAGTTTTTGAAAGACTAATATAAAGTTAACAGAGTTGCGCTTCAAAATTGGAGCTTTGTACTTCGAAGCTCATTCATTCAAGGCAAATTCAGCTTTATACTTTGATTTGCAAATCAAATGTTTTGATTGCAGATATATTAAACTCTGAGAAAATAACTTTCAGGATGTGTGTGATGCTCCTTTGACTAACAGCGGACACATCAATGTAGATTCCAGAGTTACGGCTGGGCGACACAAACGCTTTAAAGTAGATTTATGGTTATGGATTGTTTGATTCAGAGAGGCGCTCCTCTGACTCATGAATATAAACAACCTTTATGAATCCTATGAATGGCTTATCATAAACACATACATTTTTTAACTCCTCAAATATGAATGATGTCACCTCCACTACAGAGGAAGAAAAGCAAAGTCTTAGCAGCAAGTTTGTTCTAGAAAGTTCTGTGCCTCTTTCCACACCATTTAATGTTGTTCTCTTTTAAAGGATCGACATGCAGTAGCGAAGTAGTGCACACTAAGGAAGGTTTTTAGTCGTTTTTTTATCCATCACATTTTACACTAGCAATCTTTCTTGTAGATTCATTAAATTTTCATACAGTTTCACAATGTCCTCTAAAGGTGAAGTGCCTCAAATGTATCATCCGTTTGATTTAATCCAGCTCGACAGAAGCAATTATTGCTCTCCCACATGTACTTTATGTAGGCCTATGTGTATGTGTGAAAGCACCAGCCTTGCTGGACCCCCCCCCTGCTCTTTGCCATTTAGTCAATCCTGGGAGAGGCCAACGGAAACACAGCAACACAGCGCTCTTCATTCCCATGACCTGAAAGGAAATGATTGCTAAACCGAGCGGCCCGCACAATAAAGAGGCACAGGGGAGTCCACTCTGAACAGCATCAGATGCATCCCACAAAAAAAAGGAATGAACCTGTCTCTTCTGTGGCTTGTCCATTTTGAACGCATATCAAAGACACTAATGCATGCTTTGTGTGGTGCCGATATGTGATATGTGTTGCCAGTTCCCACTTAAAAAAGACCACATAATGTGGCGGGATATAACAGCCACCAACAGTGAATCAGCAGTATTTTGAAGTCCTCTTGTCTTAATTGCCCAGGGAGAACACATGGCTTCGCATAGATGCTGCATTGCTTTCAAAGAGAGTTCCTCCAACTGCATGGAACACTAATTAATTTAAAACCGTATTCAAAATGCCGCCCTCCTGAGTGTTCTGGTCTGCAAGAGTGTAGTAGGTCATTATAAGGATCTGAAAGATACACATTTTCTTAAGAATCGGGCGCTTGGGCCGGCCCTTACTCACTCCTACTAAAACTCTCCATGGCATTTTAAAAGGTTAAATTGGTTGGAAAGGTCAGGATTGTGTAATATCTCTCTCACTAGAGGAAATGGCTAATAACCACGGAGATAAATCCCATAAATGTTTAGCACAGGGGTTAAAATCAGGGAGTGATGAATTAGAACCTTTAGAGATTTGAAAATGCTCATTATGGGTAAATGATATGCCCAGAGACCATGGCATAGCCATGGCAAAACAAGCATTTTACTTTCAAAGACAAGTGACCACTTCCAAAGGCAAAACCGATAGCACATTTGCTGATAACATTAGTCAAATGCAATGACTACCCCTTTATGGGCCCTGGGGCCTGGGCACTAGCTCACTTGAAGTTAGCAAACCAGTTTCCTGTTTGTTGACATCGCTATCAACAAGCACCTCAAGAGGAGGCCTTCAGCTGTGCCAAAGCGTATGCTCACCGAAAACATGTCCCTCTTTATTTTGTGCAGCCACAACACATAGGTTTTTTTTTTTTAAAGAAGAAGAAGAAGGTGGAAGCTAAAATCACTTTTATAAGGACAGAGAGGCACACAGCAGTTCTCCTTAGATCTGCCCACAGATAGTAAGACTTGCGTACATTGTATTTCTTACGGTTTGGGACAACTAAAGCACTCATCTTCAGGTGCTTCTTGTCAGCCATGTGAACAAACAGGAAACTGGTTTGCCGATTTCAAGTAAGCTGGTGCACGTAGCCCATAGCCATAATGGGAGATGTTTCAGCATACTCCTCCAATACATTTCAATGGAACTTTGTGTGACAGCACAGCAAAAACTCAGTTCTTTAAAATTCTGCATAATGTAACATGTGAGAATAATAACTATATATACAGTACATGTGGATGAGGGCGTTATGAAAACAAATACTTGATTTGGTCTGTTTCCTGAACCAATGCTTAGCATTGTTGTGAAACAAACCAGTCCAGCCAAGGGTTGAGATGAGCAAGCTGTCTGTGTGTAGACTGACAGGTCTTCTCTCTGGCACCACAGAGCAGGACTACTCACACGACTGCTCTGGTGAGTGGAATCAGTTCTAGTGGAACAGCACCATACTGCACAAATACAGAATCATTAAGGCAATCCATCTGTCTAGTTTGGAGAAGATTTGGACACAATCATCTGTGTCTGGTCTACCAAATGGCGCTGTATGTTCAGACCAGGGACACGTGTATATATAGCTACCAAACAGCAACGTTAACAGCGCATGCTTATGGCCAGTAATAGTATACTGTATGTGATCCCAGCTGAAGTGAAGAGATGTGAAATATCCGAGGCCCGCTGATTCCATTCTGCGCTCCAGAGAAACTCCGTCAGCACATTTGCTCTGGGCTTGACATTTGCATATTCAGCATTTCCCCTAATGGGCTTGATTGTTGGACACAGTACAGTACTTGTGAGTGAATGAGTGGTGTCATGAGGGAGTGAGAGAGAGAGAGAGAGAGAGAGAGAGAGAGAGAGAGAGAGAGAGAGAGAGAGAGAGAGATGGAGAGAAAGAGGGAAGGGGGGAGAGAGAGAGAGTGAGAGGAATGAGAGAGAGAGAGAGAGAGCTGGACTGTTACTGGCCTATCTGCTGATAATGTTCCGGGCATCACCCCATATTTCACTGTCATCCAGCACTGGAATAAAACTGGGAGGGAGCTGGGTATAAAGCGAGCGTGTTTCTCCACTAATATTTATGCCTTAGATGGTTATTATGTATAAGTTATCACACTGCTGGGCAAAAGGGGCCTTTTACGGCACAATCCCTCGTCGCAGTCTAGGCTCTGGCCCACGGCCATCTTCCATCTCAAGGCATGCAACAGGCCCTGCTGCCAAATCAGAAAGATAGTGGGATTTTCTCTATCATCTTTCCTGGCATGATATTGCTATAAGGAAGTGGATTCATATCCTGCCAATAAGCTGCTACAGCACCAACCTGTGCTTGACACGGCTGGTATTTATTTGGAATGTAGATGTAGTGTGGATGTGAATTCAAATGAAAAGAATTCAATAGATTCGAAATTCAAGGTTAATATTCTGAACATTAACAGAATGCTAAGCATTACAATGTAAGACATTGGTTATCCTGCTGCATAAATAATAATGATAATAAAAAAAAAACAAGGTTTGAGACATTTGCCAAAAACTGATAACATGCTGGTGATACAGACGAGAAAGGGCACCATTTGGGCTCAAGAGCTCAATGATCCATGACTTCACTCCATTCTGGTCTTGGATTGAAAAGATAAATTGAGGAGTAAGAGGCAGAGAATTGCAGCTCTGGAACATCACAGCAACCGGCAAGGTTAGGAATGTCATATGTGAAAGCTCGTTTAGTTTGTCCTCCCACGCTCCCACCTTGTGTGTTTCACACTCAATATGTTTGGGTTGCATGCGGATAGACTTTGAGCTTTAGACCGAGCAAGTCTAGCTTGCCAGATGTTCACAGAAGCTTGTTACCATGGGCTACCGCCAAGCCATTTCAGCAAAGCCCAGTCGAAGAATTTTAGAGTGATCAAAATTCTTTTGGAATCCACTGCTATAAATAAACATTCACCTTGTTGCCGTCGCAAGTCGGGTCTCGTTTCCATGCGCATATGGTTCTGACAAGGCAACCGGCGCTTAGTGAGTGCATCCATCAAGTGGCCACCTCGGCCGAATCATTCTATGACCATAATAAAATCACAAACAGGCCTTTGGCCATATGACAGGGTCCATTTGTCAACTCATAACTAAGCAGCTCACTCGCATGTGACTCCGCGGGCACGGCGAGGAGACAGAACATGTGCAAACGCCACACTGACAAGGCTAAATGCTAACCTATATCAGAGAGTTTGACAGATGGCGGGGGAAGTCTCTGACAGCGCCGAGGCCTTCAAAAGGGGAACCTCTGGTAGCAACGGCCAAATGAGGGGACATATTGCCACTTAAAACAGGTGGCCTGACCTGGGCGCATTTATAACCTGACAGCGATAGATCTCGGAGAGCGATGTCGATAAGCCTTCCCTGGCAGTTCAGTCACTGTCAGTTTCACCAATAACATAGCCGGTGTGGTCAGGTATGGTTTATAGTCTGACTTTAAGGGCTCTGTCCTCCCATTACCAGGGAAAACATATGCTCTGAATTCTTACTTAAGGACCATTTACTTGACATTTTTTTTCTTTGAAAAAAAAGAAGAAAAACTGTGAAGTCAATCACTGGCTGGGGACAAGCTGGTGTTAAACTTTTGATCAACTAATGCAAGTCAAGAGGCCATTCCGTGTCCTCTCATCACCTATGAAGCGGCCGCACTCGAGCGCTGGCGTGCTGGACCACACCATGCCAAAACATTCTTAGCATATCACAGACATCTGGTGGGCTGTCTGCTAATGACTGGGAATGCTGCGGCTCTGGAGAGGACTAAATACACGGATTCACACGCTGATGCTTTGCTCTGATGTGCAAATATTAGCTCAAGATGGCAGAGCCAGCAAATGAACCTCTGCTAATGGAGTTAGCCCATCGCCCGCCGCGGTGTGTAGCCTGGTCAGATCCCAACCCTATTGTTCTGACATCCGCTCCATTGTGCTGCAGTGTTCCAGGAGCTATTCCCCTGCATGAACCACACCGAGTGTCTTTAATACCGGGCAAGTGGTGAATTCTTTTAGATTGGTTTGATAATAAAGTATAAACAAGGGAAAAATGAGGGAAATTATGCATATTTCAGGGAAGGTTGTTTACGCTGCCAAGAACCAAAAGCTAGTGATACTGACCCCAGTTTGACATTTTATCTCAGTTTTTAGAACAAAACACACCTCCGGGGATTTTTTTTCCCGGCATAAGCTAAAAAGCATTCTGATTTGAGTTGGGGAGAGAAAAAATAAGTGTGGGTGTTGACATTATTATTTAAAACACATTGCTGTGCAAATGCCAATACTCCAGGAAGGGCATTCTCTGCTGCGGTGCCTCACTGTCTGAAACATCACAGGCCGTTTTGCATCCGCGCCGTGGCCTAAAGGACAGTGCAGCTATTATAAATGTAAAGAGCCCTTGTGTGTGCTGCTGGCACAAAGTGTGTTCTTGGTGTTTGCAGGCTTGATTCTGCATAACCTTTTGAAGCTCTCAGCTGAGAACGACGAGAGAACAGCGCTTCAAGACATGAGTGGGCGTTCTTCACTAAGCAGTCAAGACACAGTTCTGCCCTTAATTTCTCACTCTGCATCCACACAAGCCAGACTTGGGAGTCCTAAACCTGCGCGCTGTTGTGCCACGATTAGGTAACCGACATGTTTTATAATTCAGCCTGTCAATGAAACACCAGAAATAAGAAATGACACAATAGTCATGTTTTTATATTGCTACTGTTTTTTTTATCATCCAAGAAAAAGAGCAACAAATATTCAAAGGAGATAGTTCTGTTGGCACTGCTCCGTTTTACTACCAGACGACGACGACATTCAGTGGCAGCCAGGAACCAGACGGAGCAACATGTCAGCACTGAGTGGCGGAGTGCTTCATTTAGGGAGCAGATGACACCTGTAAGAGATGGAGCAGTGGTCAGCTGATGTCCAGCCATGGCTGTCTCCTCCGGTCTGTCAGGAATGAGACGGGCTGCTGCCATGCATATGTATGACTGCAGTCTGAACTTCGTTCAACCAAATTGGCAGCTCATGCGGAAATATTTTCAAAACAATGCTTGAAGGTGAATCTGCTAATTTATAGGATAATTAGTTGCCACATAAATTTGAGCTGATAAACTGAAGGCTTTGGTGTCATGAATCGCTAATGCGACAGAGGCTGCTGAAGTGGAGAATCCTCTAATAAAATCATTCTGTTTCATTTGTTTGTGTGTGCAAGTAGGGTGCCTGGCTGCTTCTGATAGCTACAAATCTAAGAATAAAATCCAGGAGAGTGAACTCACTAGAAAACACGTATGCAAAACACTAAATGTTGCAGTTTTGAGGAAAATCGCTCCCCTTCCAAAAGGTTTCTGAGTAAAAGTACGGGCTATTGTGCACAAGCAAGATTTCACCTCATTTAATTGTATATATTTGTCAAGAGGTTGAGATAATTGGTGGCAAGACTTTAAAACAGTCAACTGAGTCATTGCATTCACAATGTAATGTGAAGGGAAAACACAGAATCAAACATGACCAACAACACATTTTGAGCTGTAGAATAATGAGTTATAAACATAACAAAACCAGCGCCGGGCAAACAGAGTAGGTCCCTTCCCTCCAGACCCCACAACTCTGTAAACGTGCAGCCAATTATTCCTCACCCCCTTTTTTTTAAAAAAGAGAACATTCTCGCCTGCTAATAAGCACAAACAAACATCAAATCAGAGATGTAACCACCCCATCCACGGCTCCCATTTCCACTAGCATCGGTATTAACACCCCAGTGCTGTTACTACCACCACCATAACCATTAGCACTAATGTCAACACAGCGCTACCGAGTTCCTGGGAATAAGCCATTTAAACAGGCCCATAGAAAATCTCATTCCCGGCCCACAATGGTTTCCTAACGGGGTGGAGACGGTTGTTGTTTGTGCTGAGGAATAAGCTCCATTTTGCTCAGTGGACTGTGTGAATATGCAGCTTTATATTTAGCACCACTGCCTGCCTGCCTCCGTCCCCACCCCCACCCCCACCCCCACCCGCGGCCCTTTCTCCACAGCTAGTCTGTGGCAGCGCTAGATGCTCCACTCGTGGCTATACCCTCGCTGCAGCCCCCGTTTAAGACTACAAGGAGCATAAAGAGTCTAAGAGGGAAGTAAGCAATGTTCTGTGAGGCGGTGGTAGGCAGTAAACAAGCCCCCTGCTCCCCTCCTTGTATGAAAAATTCAGCCACAACAAGCGATGCGTACATGTGTTTGCACAGAGGCGAGAGTTTCAAAGGAGTATTTCCATGAATTGGAAATGTTGCATGAACAAATGGATTTTTTTTTTCCGCCCTCGAAGATGTTACCACAGAGTAGAGCTTTTTCAGCTAGTACATTAACCAAGACAAAGGGTGCAAAAAAAGCTAGCTAGCGCTTAGAGGTGGCTCATAGAGCGAGCAGAGTGGAGGAGTGTTGATGGAAAGCAGTTTAACCACACTGTGCCTAATACCGGGGAAAACAGGATAGTAATGTGCATCCTGTCTGTATTATGTATAGCTGGTTTGACAGAAGCATAATGCAGAAGCAAATATTTCAACTGCATTGTGACAGTTCAATGTGCATTGTGCATATATGATCTGCCACCTAAATGCACAACCTCCACTGCAATTTGAGAATGACAACAAACAAAGGCATGATAGCTTTTTAAATGGTCTTTCCTGATTCATATTCACAAAAGGAAAAAAAAAAAAAAAAAATCCATACAAGCTTTTGAAAACCCAGCCAGCAGACTCTGTTAGCTACCACCAGTTTGGTGCTACACTTCTGAAATACAGTAAATGGAGGCGGCCAACCTTCAAAAGACATTAAATAATGACCATGGAGATACAGGACATTATGAGGGAAGTGAGAATGTAGGGGACTGCAGAGAGAGCGAGAGAAACTTAAGTGTGAGGACAAGAGAGGAGGAGGTAAAACTGGTGGAGTCGATTTGGTATCATAAAGAAAGCACATCACTCCTTTAAAGCACGGCTCTCACTATACTGCGCCAGTGCTGCGCACAAAAGCCCTTAGTAATCACGATAAGACATTCTGAAAGGCCCACAACAAAAGGATGAGAAACAATGAGGAAGAAAAGAGCCCTTTCAGTTCTCCGCCAAATAAAGTTGTCAGCACGAGGGGAAACTATTTCTGTAGAGCTGAATGTACTCTTTGGAGCATTCAGCACTCACTCAAGTAGTTGTGATTGTGAAGGTGAATTTGCAAAGTTGGGTAAAACTTAACAATTGCTATTTAATCCTGGAAAGATCTCAAACGTACCATCTATCCAACCATCTGTCCAACTCAAGTGTACTTTTGCGCCATATGAATTCCATTTGACCTTCACGACTACACATAGGCTACACAGGCTACAGTAAGTAAGCAGTTTACATTCTAATCAGGAAAAACATCACCAGCAGCCCTCTTCAATATGCAGGTAAAATGTCAAAATTCATGATAATGCGCCCATGCTATTTCCTTAGAGATAAACACAACACATAGCTGGAGGCATTTCAATATCAGCAGCTTATGTGGCAAAGTATGAGATATGTTTTAAAATGCTGTGCTCTCACCACATGCAGCCATATTCCAAATCTCTAGCAGGTGCTGGTATCACACAATTCAGATGTGCTGTAGCCACTAAGACAAAATATGTCAATGTCCCAACCCACACTTTTTCCCACCAAGTAAACTATAAGCTAATCAAATGCAACCTTTATCACACTTCCTGTTTACAGAATGTTTGAAATGGCATGTCATACAGAAGAACATGCACCAGAGGTTTCATGCCATACAACTAACACTGATTGCTGACACTTGCTTCATATACAGTAGTTATATATATATATATATATATATATATATATATATATATATATATCTATCAGGGCTGTACGCTGCGAGCAGGTCGTCGCAAATGCGCGTAAATAAATATTAGTGCGAGTTGAACATTTTGTATTGTCGCACACGTGCGAATACTGATTTCATCCCTTTCATTCGCATTTTGCTCCTAAAATGAATCAACACCAAGTGGATCAAAGTGTAGTACAATTTTCGCGCATCTGTATACACATTTCAGAGTTCACAGCTCTGGAGTTGACAACTCTTGCACCTGGCCGGACACTGGCTTTCAGCATCAATCTCGCGCTCTCAAACACACGCAAGAAATCACTCCAAATCCATTCTTCTTTTTCTTAAATCTGTTCCATATCAGTTGGTGACTATATGTAGCGATTACCGGTGAAACGGTGAACTATGATACACATGTTGACTATATTACCGTGTTCATTTAAAATATTATTATTATCACGGTCGGTTGATAAACACGGTGTGGAAACCGTAGGCTATGTAAATTCCTCCCAACTTCACCCGAGCCTGCATAGATACAGACGGTTAGAAGGTTGCCGCCCATATATCTATGGTTGCCGCCCCCTCTGTGGGGGACAACATGCTAACATCGCACAGTGAAAGTGAATGGGCGAACTCGCTAACAGTTACACTTTATATATTCGTTTTACTTTGAAATGCAGCTCTGCTTGTTTCTGAACACAATGATGTGAAGGAATTGTGTTTACCTAACTGTCCAGTGTATGCTAACAACTTGACTCACTCTCAGTTTCCCAATTTTGATGACAAGCTTCGCTGGAAGCTAATATTCGATGGCAGCTTCATTAGGTTGCTAACTAGCTAACTTTAATATCATCAGTTTAACATGATCAACGTACACATTATGTATTAAAACTATTCCCACGGACATTGTAGGAAATGTACATTAATGTGAGAATACATTTAGATGCAACTTATGTGTATGTGGTGTTATGCATAAGACTTAGCTTGCTAAACCGAGCTACTCGGTCCGGCCATTGACACCAGTTCTACAGTGGGTGTACTCGAGACAGTTCTGGCTATTTAACTGGAATTAGCAAAATGAGGGAACTTAATGTTACTCTTAACCTCGGTGATACAGAGATAACTATCAGTCCAAACGTGGTTTAGCCGTTTATTGATCTTTGTTAAAATATTTAATCTTTTTAAAGGTGTTTTCTGTACTCACACCGTCCACCTCCATTAGATTGCATGCAGTGGAAACCAATGTTTTCCCCCACGGGGATGTTTCAGCCATGGTAACCACGGTAACTGGGGGCGGGAACCATGAGTATGACGAGATGCCGTCTGTATGTATTTGACATAGGCCTGGTAGACTTGAAACAAAAATGGTATCCTACTGATTCTGTCGTCTAAATTATGGATTTAACCACGATTCGGTGCTACCTGCTTCAAAAAGGCGGAACATTTTCATCGCAAATGCGCTGTATCATATAGCCACTCTGCGTCTTTGTAGGCTACGTTCACATTAAATCCATTCCACTAAAGTTATCAGGAGAATACCGTAACGTTTTTTTTTTTAGCACTGGTTGTCACTCATTGGATATAACAGATAGCGTATACCAAACTCCAAGACAAGGCATGGTAAGTTAAGTAAGAGTAGGTTAAGCACCCAGCAACATGACCAAGGAAAAAGTGAACGGAACAACTCACAATGCCATGCCACGGTAGGCTACCTAAATCATAGAAGTTAACATTACTGGACACTCATCTTTTCTATTACACCCGAAATATTTGTCTTGACCTTTATTCGTTTTTTTAACATTCATGTTATTTAATGAAAACATGTATCCTTGAACTATGCGTGACTAGTATTTTCCTAAAACTGAATGAAATCTAATTATGTTCAGTACGGTAGGCTACTTAAAGGGATAGTTCGGATTTTAAGACACGAAGTTGTATGGGTTCCCTGTCAGCAACGTAGTGCATCAGCACTGACTTACCCCCGACAGCGTCCTGTGAGCCGAGATCCAGCCGGTTTTAGATCGTTTTTGATGCTGAAGAAAGTAGTCCGGCAAGTTTCTGGGGTCACGAAAGTAAAGTGTTTTTCTTCTCAAAACCATATGCGTTCAACAGAGTGATATATTTGCACCACAAAAACGTTGTCCAGGAAAAATTCAAACCTCGTTATCACTTACTTATTTTTCGCGATTCCTATCACTGCGCGCTACTGACAGCTGGACAACGTTTTTGTGGTGCAAATATATCACTCTGTTGAACGTATATGGTTTTGAGAAGAAAAACACTTTACTTTTGTGACCCCAGAAACTTGCTGAAGAAAATAGTCCGGCATCAGAAACGATCAAAAACCGGCTGGATCTCGGCTCACAGGACGCTGTCGGGGTTAAGTCAGTGCTGATGCACTACGTTGCTGACAGGGAACCCATACAACTTCGTGTCTTAAAATCCGAACTATCCCTTTAAAGTGACAGACATTCAATTAGACCTACACACCACCACTGTAATATCATTAAAGACAAGTGTAATCAATATGAAGTATTCAAGATATTGCAAATGCTATAAATGGTTAGCAAAATGTATACAAATTCGGAAATCAAAATATGAAATAGAAACAAGACAAGCCATTTTCTGTGTGTGTGGAGGGTTTGAGCAGAGACTAGGATTGCCACTGCTGTGAATGATCTGTATCCTGCTTAAGGTTTTCAAGGAAATTTCTTAGTGCTCCTAAATTTTTCTCTGTGCTCCTAATTTTTTTCATTTAGGAGCACCTGTGCTCCTAATGAAAAAGCTAAGCGTACAGCCCTGATATATATATATATTAGCCAGTACATCGCATGGAATGATAAATTGGCTATTTAATGTCTTTGTGTATCTTTATTTTGTAAGTTGGCTCCTGTCGGCTGCTGCATTCGTGATCACTAGTTTTTCTATTCACTGTGAATAGAAAAACTATTATGAGAACCAGTATTCACCGATGCAAGGGTTTTTATCTGCTGGGATATTACAGTCATGTACATGTAGGCCTACATCACGTCACTTGACCTGTCTAATCAGAAGACACTAGGGATACGAAATGATGTAGCTGAAACCAAATTGACAAGCTTTTCTTAAGGCTGGCTTACATTGCACGATTTTGGTCTGTTTTAACAGTCGGCGACTAAATTTCCAAAATCGGGCGGAAATCTTGGGAGTTGTACTGAAATCGCAGCGCGCTCCCGTCATCTAAATCGTTTAGTGTAAGGTGCCAATCTTAGCGGTTTTAAGTCCGTCGGAGGCAGTCTTTTTCTAGTTTTGCCGTTACGACAATATCAAACATGTTTGATATTATCGGAAGTCTTTTCAGTCGTGGCTCATGCAAATAGTGACGTGAACATTAAAAACCAATAGTAACCTTGCGCGAACATGAAACAGGAAGGGGCAAAATAGGCGACAGCTGTAGCCTTTATGATTATTTGTTATTTCATTTCTTATAATGTATTAGTCGGCTGTTCTACGTGACAGAACAACTCTATATCTGTTAGTGATGTCACACATCAAACAATGCTGCAGAAACGCGAAAAAAATACTTTGATATGAGTAGGCTATCATGTGATTTCCTGTGAATGATGACGTGTAGCCTATTGCACGATGGAAATAATTTGAAGGAATCTAGCAGCAGTCTTGTAAATAGTGACCCACAGTCTTTGCAAAATCCTAATCTGAGACTGGCCTGTGACTAGACTGTGACTAAAAACTCAATGAATTGTCTTTAGATGTGAGAGGGTCTGAGACTGTAGTTTTTCAAAAATCTTTTCCAAATCTTTGCAAAGTCTGGCAATGTAAGGTAGGCTTTAGATGGATCCTTGAAGGATGTTAACTCATTTCTTACACCCCCACCCCTTCAGACACTTCACCTTTGGCTAAGTCCCGCCTATCGAACGCGGATGAGCCAATGGCAGTGCAGTATCTCCGCAAATAAAGAGAGGGTCCGACAGTTTCACGTTATGGCTTCATAGAAATGCATTGGGAGCCGTGATTTTCCCCCGGTTTTTTAAGATTATTATAGTGATGTAAATTGAAAAAGGACAGCCAAACGAAATGTGTGGGATTAACGCAACACCGATACACAGAATGATGGCTTTCAATCTTGATTATACTTTTTTTTTGTAATTATATTAAATTAGATTAAAGTCTCTCCTCCCAGCTATACCCTATTTTAAGCAAATGTTTACTCCGTAGCAAACCGTAATGAAACAGCTCCACCACATCTGTGGATTAAGCCACACAGTCAACTTAATGTAAGTAAGATAAACAAGGATATAAGTAAGATAAACAAGGATGTTCTCAGCACTGTCAGCATCGTTTATAATATGATTGTCATTTAGGAGACTCGTAGATAACTAACGTTAGCATAGTTAGCTAACCGCTGCTAACATGCTCACCTCAAAAGCTTGGGTCTGTGCACACTGCACAGTAGTGTAACATTTATTCACCATACATTAATAAAGTTGAAGTCATTTTGCAATGTAGATGTAAAAGTGCATGTTCGTGCAAAGTAACGTAGGTATAGGCTACTAACGTATGCAGGAGGTCATCGGATTGAAAAGGTATGTTGGGAAATAAAAACGAGTCGTCATTGCTAACAACATCAGCAATGCATTATCAGAGCCCGTTTCTCTGTCATTATCTATTTTTACAGTCTATGGTCATTAATATGTTGAGGAAAACAACATTAGCACTTGCCATCGTAAGCTCCTTGTACAGTAGCAGCTAAGTTCCTGCTGGATCCTGCAGCCTAGCATGGCAACCTCGAGTCAGGGCAAGGGGGAGATGATACTGCTCTACCGTAATTTGAGTGATAGCAGTAGCCTGACAGGAAATTCATGGAAGTCAATTCAAATGTATCGTGGCAATTCTGTGAATTCTGGATCAACACTAATGTTTACCAGTTGTTTGGCTTCACCAGTTTAGCAAAGACAAGGACAGGACAGTATTTGCTATTCTAATTATTTTTATTCAAAAAGTCACCCAATTATCCCATCCATGCATGCATAGGCTACTTCCACCCACACAATCACTCACACCCCCCAATGCTTTTCTCCCCTAGCATCTAGAAGGAAATCACACCACCTGAATCTTCTGTAATCTAAACAGAAAAGACAAAACCGAGTTTCAGTAAGCAGTTAAATATCTTGCAAAGGCCTATAAAGATATAAGAAACTTCCGCATGACACGACACTGAAAAATCAAACTCCCTCTCCTGCTTCAGCGATGTTCAACAGCTACATCTTTTGATTGTGTCAAGATAAAGGCCTACAGTATATAGTATATCTTACTTGCTTGCTGAGCCCCTACAAAGTTGATAAAAATCAGTTTTGTGGTGCTTGACTCTGACTGGCTTGTCTTGGTAAACACATGGCACATGTGTAGGCAGTTGGAGCTGTGTTTCTTCCCATGAGGCATGGCAGGTCCTTGGGGAGCCTTCATTGACTTGCTGTGGCCTCTGCAGAGCCCAAGCTTGTCACCTGGACGTTCTGGTCCTTAGCCCTCACACACTCAATATCTATAGGCCTCACACCTGCTCACCTATCACACACCTGCCGCCTAACCCCAATACACACACACACACACACAAAAGCAAACACACACCACATGCAGTGTAGCCAATTAGGCATCAAACCTGTCTCTATAACAAACATGGCTCATGTTTTATGGTAAACTTCTTTTGCCGTCACGCCAATTATTGAAAATTCCAATTAAAGTCCAGAGCACAAAACCTGATATCCATACAGTGTGTATGCATGCATTCAGAGCAACTTGTTCAAATTAAGGAAGGGCAACAGTACTGAATTGATGAGGAATGCGGAACCATTAGCAATGCAGGAAACGTTACTGCAAACTCCATTTCTCCTCTTGCCTGATATGCTTCACGTCGCACAGCAATTCAGCAATTTTCCGAAACATACCCCAATAAAGATAGGGGCATCCTGAGAAAGGGACCACTCCATGTTATTATTAATATATGCCGTTGCCCTAAATGCAAGTAGCCTTTAGCGTCTCTGACTTATAACAGAAAAGAAACTGAGCGTTGTGAGCTGGCAGTTATTGTACCAAAGCTGTGAAGTACATTTCTACGTACATGACAAGTGGCTGAAGATTTGAATATTTAGGCTTCCCGAATCCCCAATTTGCAGCCAGTCTTTCCAATAACCCTTATCCGTCCCCATTCAGCAGCTTTTGTATCATGTACAGCATTTTGTAGACACCGACACAAAGAGCTGCTTGTACCCTCGTTTTGTCTGAATTTCATTTGAAATGCAAAAACAGACGAGCGGAGGGAGGGGGGAGGGAGGAAGAAGCATGTCACCCCACTGAGAAACTCCAGTCTGTGGGCTACTGAAGGAGCACTCCTGTACACCGGAGGCACCGTGCTGATAAGAGCCTAACATGTCCCCTCTGGTAGGTATAAGCGACATCTCTCCCCCGCACCAGCTCAAACACAGTGCGAATAAAAAAGGGACCTCCGCGTCGCGCACGTGACAGCTCTTGTGTTTTTTTTTCTTTTCTTTTTCTCGGGGACGGTGGGGGGAACAGAAAAAGCTTTTGCTCGGGAGACAGCCCTCTTCAGGAGCTGACTGACAGACAGCGCGCAGTTGTGCCATAGGCTCCTGTGACAGGAGTGCCAAATTTCCTGTCTTTGTAAATGAGATTTTAATCTGCCCTTCTCTGGAGACAGACAGCAAGCCCTCCCTCTGCTGCGCCCCCACACGCTACCCCAATTGGAGCTGCGCCTGTCACAGACAGACTGCCACGCTCAAAACACTTCCGCACCTCACAAACCCAACTGGTTGAGGGGCGCTTTGCGGCGGCGGCGATGCTGTCGGGCCTATAGCGGCGCTGTGAGCCTCCTACGTGCCGAGCGGAGTCTTTTTGGCTGGCAATCTGTCTGCGTGCCCAATTGGCTTTAATGCGTCTGAGGCGAGTGGCGCCGAGTAAAGAGTAATTACGTGAAGAGAGCGGGAAAAAATCAACACAAACACCAAACCGCGACCTGAAAGAGTTCCATCCTTGGCCTCTAACATGGCCGCTCAGCCTTGGTTATTTATGAGGCGAGGGGAATAGGAGGGATGCGCATTCGATCAGCGTGACGCTGGCCTCTTGCATAATGAGCAGGCTCACCACGCTTCCCTTGCTTGATGGGGTACCTTGGGGAAGAGGCTTGATGGAATAGGCACTCTCATATTGGCACATTAGAGGCCGCCTCTCACTCTTTCTTACTCTTCCGCATGGAACACCTACTGCGCTGGAACGCCAAAGATAGGGTGGACAGGAGCACTCCAACCACCCCAAGTGCATACTAAGCATCAAGCGCATAATTTATTCATATTTCAATAAAAAATACAACTGAATTAATTTACGTGTGTAGCACATGTAGGCCTATGTGGCTATAAAAAGTGCCACTGCACACTGGACTCAATAATCTGGTAATAATACATCAAGTAGTCGATCAAGCAAGTGATGCATTGCAACCATTCACTGCAACATGTCTATTCTTATTGTGGCCTGAGGCACTACATTGGCTTCACATATAAAGTCCGGTCAAGATGACATGTCCCCTACACCCCATCCATTTCATATCCAGTGGATGATTGTAGTCATATTGCATAGAAAATCCTAAACCACTAAAACCAGATTCCAAATTAGACCTGACTTATAAATGCACTCACTAAATATCTTATAAAAGAAACACAATGCAATGTAATTCCTTATATATATATACACTGTATATTCTGCATTGTATATATATATATTTCTGAAACGGATAGCTCCGCTTCACGTCGTGCCTAACAACGCCCCTTAGCTGTTCTAATATACAGTATAAACCACTGCCTTATTGCTTGAATATATGTATAGTATATGTATGTATGTATGTATGTATGTATAAAAGAACATCATTATCATAACACTTTTAATACAAAAAAGCTTAATTCTAGTCTTTTTAACCTTTAAAGTCTGTTACAATGGAAACAATCTGATAATTTCCGGGAGTATCATAAGTGGTCCCTTTGAACTGACTGATGAAAGGGTTTGCAGAGTTGCTCATTCTTTGATGGATTATGAAATGATTAGCAGATATGACTGCTCTCAAAAAAAAATCCACAGAATGCAAAGAGAGTTGAAACTTAATTAAATGGGAGTATAAAATGTTATCTCGATTATAAATTTGTCATAGAACTACCGTTATGTAAGTGTGTTTTGGTAACATCGTGTGATGATAGTCTGACCCCTTCCATATTCAGTTAGATAAATACTAGTTTCTGTCAGTATTTAGTTTGCATTGTATCATGAATTCTACACCACTGAACGATGGTTTATTGATTTTAATCTGTGCAAAAGATCAAATAATTAAATGCTTGCTGACTGCTCAATTTGTCTAGCAGATACCATTCCTGTATGATCTCATTGTGTGGAATCCATTATGGCAGAAATGATGGAGGATAAGGACTGAATCTCCACTCTCCAGTGCCACCAGAGTCTTGTGAAGGTTTGTTGTGACTTGCAGAAAAAGGTAACTTTATCCACAATGGGAATTCTCAGAGCTTTGCTCATAACTGAGGTGATTTTGAGTTAAATAAAGTCAGTAGCAAATAACACATTTTCAAGGAAATCTTTTGAATATGTGAAAACACAAGGTCACAAAATCCTGGAGAGACAAATTCTCAAAGTCCTACTCCAGTCCCACAAAAGTGCACAGAGTTCGGAGGCCCTCCAGTGCTTTTAATGTTGTCCATAACCTTTCCGGGTGCCCTTGGCCCTCTCTTCACTTGAGCTGCACTGATCCATTGTGCTCTGAATGAGAATCAAATGCTGAATCAGTCCTGGGGGCTTCTAATTGGGCTCCTCGGCTTCGTTAAGACGACGCTTTGCGGTTTCCCCCGAGCTCGGCAGGAGACTCGACTGCACACTCCTCTTGGCCTTCGCCTGTGATGGGTGGCAAGAGCTGACAGTGCCGTTTCGTTTTAATAATGTGTCACAGATGCTGACCAAAGACAATCTCCCCGCTGTTCCATCTCTGTGTCAACAGCATCGACAAGCTCCTGTTGGCTCCCTCCTTAAAAACGCTGCGTAATGTGGCAGATTTAAATGTCACCTTAACAGTGGGATAGGCATTGCCCGTCTGTGACAGGCAGTGTTCTTCACATTTGGTTGCATGGTATTCTTGTAGCATTATAGCATTAGCATAGCATTATAAACTTTCCATTTGGATAATATCATAAATTATGCACAAAATCCTACACATAACGAGGTTGATAATGGACTTGGTCCTGGCAGACAATATTTCCATGTGCCAAAGACAGACATGACACAGTTCAGTGAGTGCATCAATTTTAAAAAGCAACAGAATTGAGCAAAGCTGAGTAGGCTCTGAAAATAATGAGCTACTAGCTGATGCCCCACAGGTTTATACGACTAATTCCATAAATACACACTATGCATAATTATGTATCACATTTCTTATGTTCTTCTCAAGCTAGAAAAAAGTATAGCTAAATAACAAACAGACATTTGGTCAGATTTCAGTGCATACGGAGAATGTTGCATATTCATCCTCCCTTGGTACAAAAGTTAGTCAATGAAAAGTTGTTCTTGAATGAATAAGAACTATTTTGCAAAGGCAGAGGCAGTTGGGATGGGAAGGGCTTAATTTCACGGTTCACAATCCCAATGTGATTAACAAGTTAAAGGCTGTCAGAGAAGCAGCCTCATCACTCTCCTCCATCTCTGAGGAAGAGTTGTGAGATGGGAATACAGAAGCTACAAGGATGTATTAACTCTCTACAGTATGTAAACATTGACCAGAGTAGCATACTAAATCATGCACGCACGCGCGTACACACACACACACACACACACACGCACACACAAACACACACACACACACACACACACACACACACACACACACACACACAGACACACACACACACACACACACTAATAATACAGTGATAGGTTGCTCAGCACCAGTTTCGGAAAACTACTGACTTCTAATTGCAACCTGGAAACTATTTGCTGCACTATTTAATCTGGGCCTTTTGTGATTTCTGATGATTAAGAACACTTTTTGATAACAACCTCAATTATTTAACCTGAAAGCCAGCCCTAATTTACCCTGTTCATAAAATTTGACTTTGGAAAATCCGGTCTGGATTTGCTCCATTGAGAAGCCCATGTTCTCACACCAGAGTGGTTCGCACCAATGAAAATCGTCAGGGCGGGCTTTATACAATGATGGACAGATTAGCAATGTTCCCTGGTCACCAGAGACGAGATGTTTATATTCTACTAGTATGTACAAGATATTGACAGCACTATAACTAAAAATGAACAGAAAACAGTGATTGGGGCATTTGTTGAGAAAAAGGATGTTTTTGGCTGCTCTAAAGGACTCACATATTTTGTTGTTCTGACTGGTTAGATTTATCCTATCGCTTGAAACACGTCCTATAATCACATCCCAGTGGTGTGGTACCAGACTCAAATTCTGAATAGAGTTGAGACTGGCAACGTCAGGCTATTGATTATTATCAAGACAGAATCATGAACACATTTCATTTGTGAAGCTCAGTATTATGACAGGAAAACAAGGGATCTTAAACTTAATGCTAATATTAAATGCATCTTGTTCTTTGTACAAACAGAACCATTGCAGCATCTGCCAAATGGATTTCACAAAGGTACAGTAAGTGATCGGTGTATCATTGTCTTGACTATTACAGCACCCAACACATAGTTTACACTGCAATTTGCATATGGGTAGATGACATGACATGGCTTTTTCACCGTCACAGAAGATAAAACACAATTAATTTCACATTTTCACATTTTAAAATACTGTAAAAGGTTAAACATTTTCTTGCTTTACATGAATTTGTTGTTTTAATACCTGAGTTATTTATCGCTTTTTCAGAACTTTGAGCCAAACCTTACAATTGTCCTATGGTGTGATGGTAGACAACATAATTATATAAATATTAACTTTTATAAATAGAGGAAATAATGTTTCAAATTTTTAATGAACGCTCCTGGCATAATTGTGCAAGTGTCTATTTTACTAAGTGGCAATCACTTTTCCCATACATACATTTCTAAAATGGTAGGAACTCCGTAAAGTTCGTCACAGAAAAAAATGTCCTTTGGTGTTATGCAATAACCTGATGTTAAGTTGGCCAAAATCATGGACAAATACATTTAGTTGAAAGACCCCATTCAAGGTCATGTGACTGAAGACCCCAATGAAGCCCTGGAGCAGTGAACATGGTGAGAATTTCTCTCAGAGTTGCTCAGATATTCAACTATGTTTTCAGACCACTGAAGTAGTTAAGTTTTTTTGTCCTTTGGTGTGACACCCCTAAATGCCATTTTTGTATTAAAATTTGTATTTTTAACAGCAGGACTATGTAATATTATGCAAGTGCATGATGTCAGTTGCTAATGACAGCTCAGTTAGTATTAGCATGGTCATTAACTGCCACAACAGCTTAAATGTCCTTTGGTGTGACAGGAAATGTCCTTTGGTGTGACACTTATAATGACTTAAATTCAAATATTTATTGCTGTTTTAGAGACGACATACAATGTTCTGAAGTGTTACTAAAGCAACTATAATATAAAGTACATAAATCTAAAACTTTTTTTTTTATAACAGAAAGAACCTCCATGCAGGACCTGTGGCCCAACCTGCCCTGGAACTTCCAGTGTTGCCACCAACGAATAGAATGTCATTGTAGATAATTGTGTCAAGTATGATTAAAAACTGCTCTAACAGCTGAAAAAACAGCCTGACCAGCTTAGGGTGGTTTGCTGGTTGACCAGCTTGTTAACCAGCTTGTTTGGCCACCCTATGATGGTTAACCAGCTATAGACCAGCAAAAGTCATGCAAAAACATACCTGCAGCTTACGATGGTAATTCTGCTGGTTTTGCTTGTCGTACCATCTCACGCTGGTCATTTTAGTTGGTGTTGCTGGTCTACATTACTGGTTTTTACTGGTCATGCCAGCTTATGTTGGTCATAGCAAACCAGTATGGCCATCTTACACCTACAATGTAAAGCTTGGCAGGCTGGTCACCAGCATGACCATCTCACACCAGCGGTATCCCACACGACAGGCTGGTCACACCAGCATGACCAGCTTCCTTAGATGGTCACGCCAGCATGTCCACCTGGTGGCCTAACCAGTTATACCAGCAAAGACCAGCAATAGCTGGAGGAAAACCAGCAAAAAACAGCTAAAACCAGCTACCAACATCAACATGGTTTCTTGCTATTTTTCAGTAGGGATGTTTTAGATAGAGTGTACTTCATGAATGTAACGCAATGTTTTAAAATGGAATTTCCCTATTGAGGATTATGGTCCCTCTTTTGGCGATCAAAAACGGATGGTCAGAAGCACAACGTTTATAGACATTGAAGGCATGGCAGTCCACATTCACTAATTTAATGGTGTGATTTTGTCAGGTGCTGGACACAAAAGGGTTGTTCTTATGTCTCTTAATCAGTCATGGGTGTGTTTTGGGCGTAACATCCTTTAAAACAATGAGAATAATATCTATCATTTCCTTCAACAGCAAACAATGCAACTTCACACAGCACATTTGAAGGAATCTGCATGCACACAAGACTATATGGAACAGGGATTCCACTAAACCTTGCTTTACTTGTGACTAGCAGAGTTTAGCCTACATGCATCTGCACTCACCTATTATTTGAACTCATAGACAAAGTGAAACTTCACCGTGGTTTCATAGTCGACAAATTAGTTCAACACAGTTAAGTACTATTACTATTGACTGACAATGGGTTATCATAAAAAAAAATAGCCTGGAAAAAGCAACACTTATCCAACAAATGTCCTCCTTTATCACTGTTACAATAAACACTACATATATTCTGACTCACTTCATGCAATAGCTATCTTTGTCCTTCAGTGTGACATTTTGTCCTATAGTGTGACAAACATAAAACAACAGAAAAACATCCTTAATTTCAAAACGTACTTTAAAAAAAGCCAGGTTTGGCATGAGGGGAGCTCCAATAATGGCTCCTCTTAGATAGGTACAATTTCAAACAGTTTTGTAAGGTTGGCGGAAAAAAATGTATCGACATTCATAGGAAAAAGTCAATCAAGTTCATCTATTCGTGGTGAAAATGATTGTAATTAGAACTTTTATGTGAAATAAATATAATTTTAAGAAAAGAATGATTTAATAATGTGAACAATTCTGTTTCATGTATTTTTTAATGTTATTCAATATCATTTCTTAGTACTTTTTAAATGTCACACCATAGGACACATTCACAGTGCAGATGAGTGTAAACGTGGAAAAAATAGGTGAGGTCATTGACGAAATGAGTGACCACTATTATTTTCAGAAACTACAGTTTCCATACTACATAAATATTTGTATTTTTTCTTTAAAAATTATGTTTTCCAAAAAAAACACTTTTTCTTGGCCAGATGTCAACTACCCATATAAAGATGATTTAAAAGACTTTTGAGCAAAGCTGCGTTATTGGATTACTCTCTCTGTGGAAATGCCAGTGTTCTACTGTACTTAATGAAGGCACAATGCTGGGAAGTGAGCGGGGTAACACAAGGGAGAGAATTAAAAATGGGGGAATGCATTTGTCATCTGTTGACAGAGCGCTGTATTTGTTTTGCTAAGCACTTCATTTTGCTGCGATGCAAGCCTTTTTCATGGATGAACATTACAGTGTTACCACTCAAACAATTATTGATGTTAGCCATGACAGTGTTAAACTATTCTTGAAATAAGCTTTTTTTGTGTGAATTTGCACACTCAATTGGATCAAATTGACAACTATGACTCCGATACATGACAATACACATATGGCAGGTCAACATTTTTTTTTTTAATTCAATCTCGATTAATCAAGTTTCCTTCAAGTTTACAATGAAAGAAAAAAATGGAGATTTGGTGTTATTTGGTGAATTGATACAATTTCAATCTACAAAATTGCCTATGCAAGTCCTGGCAAAGAGCACTGTTCTCATAACCAATGTGATGCTGTTTATCTCTCACCAGCATATTAACACGAATCCTCCACATGAGACATTGCTGCTCTCATGACTCCCATCTGTCTCTTTTACTGTATGTTGATACTGTGTATTGCACCCCAGGCCAAACATAATATTTGTCAATGAGAAATGCACTCACTGCATTGCATTCCGCACAACCGCTCTATCCAAGGATTAAAAAAAAAAAAAAAAAAAAGTAATAAACACGCACCAGGCATGATCGCATACTGTAGGCATATCTTCAGAAGAAATACTGCCCTTGGCACGTGAAGTCATATCCATCTCCCTAATAGGAGGTGTTCATTTCCCCCCACCACACCATATTGTCACTCTCGGCTGTAGAGTATGTGCTGTCACAGTGATTAAGTAAGGATTGTATCTGCACTGGATTTATTAAATTAAATTTCCATTTTTACCCATGGGTACTCCATCAACCAAAGTTGTCTGATGAGGTTTAGATATTGGGCTCTTTCCCCCAAGTCTGTAGCCTTTACCAAACCCATTAGTTCCCTCTATTAATAGCTTTCTAGCATTGCAAGCCTCCCCCTCCTCCACAGATGTTTTCCAACGCTCCCCTTGAGCTCCACAATAATGGCTATCGTGTCGACATGCTATGTCCTTCTGCTCTCATTTTATTAACACAACGGAGATCTCACACAGATTGAGGAGATATTTCAAAACAAAGCCAGACTTGTCAAAGTAAAGATCACGCACGCATGATTCCAAAAGTTATGCCCTGCAAATGCACCCACAAGAGAGGGGACTTTCACACGCTGTTGCCTGGAAATGTTAATTGTGAAAATTAAAGATTTTGAATAATTACTTTAGAAGGGGGCTTTAAAGGTCTTTGCGTACTGAATTAAACATGAGGAGACCTTGAACTGAACTTCTGCTGGCACCCGTATTTGAGGCAAAGATAAGAGACTTAATTTGTTACCTAAAAATCGAGGGGGGACATTAAAATTAATTGCACAATTGGGGCATCTTCTTCCATTAAACTCAAATACATCATCAACATCTGCACATCCACAGGCTGATGTGTCCTGAATTGTCTCAACCCAATTTTAATATTCTCCACACAACAAAAAGGGATGCTTTGTCTCGCTGTGCATACAGGCTATATGAGTGGAATAATTAGGCAAAAGAATAATGCCCTGAAGAGGGCACACGTGTCGCTATGCGTGGGCCCTTTTTAATCTGTCCATTTAGGACACGTCCATTTGATAAAGACACTTTCATTTAAAGAGTGTCTCCGTCAAGAGACTTTTCTTCTGGCCTTTTCTCTTTTGGCTCCTTTCCTTTGACACCAAAGAGCGCGCACGGCTACAGCGTTTCCTGATGGACCACACAGACAACTCCCCAATAAAATAATTAGCCACTTGGCTACACTGTGTCGCACGTTATCAGTTGTACCATTACATAAGCAGACGGAGGGCTTAGCGCAAGTGTGGCAATGCAACTAAAGCGGGATTGGAGATCTTAGTGTAAATGTCAGCAGGCCTTCCAGCACCTCCCAAGGAGGCTAACAGGAAATGCCATTTAGACCCTGTTGACCATATGGCTCGTGTAATTAATGGCGCAGATTGTATTTTGGCTCGCCCCCAAAACTTGCTCCAGTCAGTTATGTAAAGACACAATCCAGAACAAACAAGGACTGCCCCTAGCGTTCCAGCAGATTGGACATTCTGAGACTGAACTCAGCTGTGCTCTTTTTTTAATGGTTATCCCCACCCTCCCCCCTCCCCCCTCCCACCCCGACATGGCACACAACACGAGGGGAGCGGTTCTCAGGCTGTGCGGTCGCTGATTGAATGGGTTCTTTGGGGCCCAATATCAGAGATGTACAGTTCCGTTGCACTGCCTCTCCTGGCCATCCATTAGAAAATGTAATAACACTGTGTCAAAGATCCTGGGAGTTATTCCTGAGAAACTCTCACATTCTTTAGTTTATTAATCTACTCTGTAATGAAATGTTTTCATATTTGGAGAGCACTTTGCACATCCAAGTGCACTGCGAAGACCACATTAGTTTCTGAAATGGGATAATCTGAAAATGATCAGCTTGAATTGCCAGCACATTCGGTTCAATTTAATTGCACAGTTGCATTTTATTTCTTTTTCTTATATTATTGTCTAGCATTACTTTCTCTCCTATTTCATCCAGTTCTCTAAACTCCTCTTTCTGTTAAATTCGTTCAATTAGCCTAAGCGATCAAACATATGGAATATACATTTCTTGCTCCTTTTCCCTCAGAGGTTTTGTCAACACAACATGTACAACACAATCCCCTTGAAGGCCACACAGTGTCCTTATAATTCCCCCGTAGCCAGGGGGGGAAAAAACCAAGTCAAGGTTACATCCATTGCGGTGGCTATACTGAACACAGCAAAACATCAGAACACTGCCATCAGTGGGGAGTGCTGCATCAATTACTGCTGCATGTAATGGCGGGCGCCAGATTGGTGCGGAGGACAGGAAAGGTTATTTAACTAGAGGTGCTGCTCTGATCACATACAAGCGTGCAGTCCCCAGTGTTCCTGCCAATTAAAGTGCAGGGACATCAGAGTGACTCGGCCCAGCTGTTGGGCATATCAAAATGCGGGAGAGGGGAAGAGGAGGCTGTCACAGTGGGGTAGGTGCTTTCCATTCCAGGCTCTGGCCTGGTGTTTGTTAAAGTGAATCCCTCGAGGTCTGTCCAGGGGTGAAGACCTTCCCTCTGAGCCCCATGATGAGGAAGGAATGGTGTGTGTGTGTGTGTGTGTGTGTGTGTGTGTGTGTGTGTTTGTGTGGTGGGGGTTACTGGCCAAGGCGGTGGAGTGCCCATGTTGTCTTCAGGGTAGACACGACCTTCGCCGTCAGATCACTTGGGAGGTAAGCTTGTGTCAGCTGGCTGGACAGACTGATATCAGATGGCCACACAGAGGAAAACAAGATTCCCCCCTCAGCACAGGGCACACTCACTGGTCAATGTCAGCCACTCGCCCCTGAGTCGGAGGCTACAGGCTGATCGACGAGCCTTTGAATTACAGAGATTGCTTTTTTTTTATTATTATTTATTATTCTGTTATTGGCTCAATCTGCTCCACATATGCCTTCCCTCTAAACACTGAAAGATAGGCTAAGGAGGAAGTAGGATAAGGAAATGAGGGGAAATCTAAAGGCAGATGCTCGTCGTCTGCCAGCAAACATGTTTGTCTCAAATGTTGGACAGTTGTTGCTATATATTTACCCTGCTCAAATAAATGGCCCCGGACAGACACTGAGGTGATCTGGCAAGGCCGCCTCCTAGACCAGAGCCAGATCCATTGCGGAGCCCACTTGTATCTGGTCTGATGATGGCTGCCTCTGGGTGTATCTCTTCATCTCTTCCCCACTGATGGCTGTGCTGTCTTTCCTCCCCCCTTGCCTTGTTCTCGTCTATTTTTCACATGAAATAACCTGTCGAGGGCGAGCACGAGCGCGTATGGTGGACATGACAACACTACCCTTTTCCAAGCTGTTTTTCTTTATTCACATGAAGCGCACCCTAAGTCTTTAAAGGAGCCGGGCCCAGATGGGAGAGGCAGCCTTAGGGCTCGGATTGACCTATATTCCCACGCGCGCGACGCGGTGCGGCGTGGCGCGCCTCCACCGCCTATACTTGCGGCCCGTATCCGCATGCAGGCAGTCATCAAAGAGCCACTATCACCTAGCCTCTGTCCCACACGGAATTTCTAATCGTCCTTGGAATGACTAAAGGGCTGAGATTATGCCGCACTCCCCCCCCTTTTTTTGATGGAAGCTAAAAGGTCAGCGCTTCCGAATGGTAATGTGAGTATCAGTGAAAGGTGAGGCAAAGGTATGGGCCGGGGAGTTGAGCAGCACAGTGCCTCTCGGAGCACCTGCTGTGGCTTCTCTCTCTCTCTCTCTCTCTCTCTCTCTCTCTCTCTCTCTCTCTGACTTTCTCTCTGTGTCGTCTCTCTCATATACACTTTCTCCTTTTCCTCCACTTCCAGGACGATAAGAGCTTCTCTCTATGACACCCCGTGCTGTTTCCCAAAGCTTGGCAGAGGTGATAACACTCCAACCACCCCTCTACCATCACGCTGCTATCTCAGAGATTCTGACATCCCCCATATGTGGATAAGCCATGGAAAAAGAACAGAACACCCCCCCACCACCACCACCCCAAAAAAAGGGAAGTGAGGGGGAGTAGTTGGAGGAGAGGCAATTCACCAGGGAGTGGAGCATAGACACTCGTGGAGATATTTCTGTACTCTGCTCTTAATATTAAATGAAAAGCATCATTCTCTGAACAGCCTCTCAAACCTACCTCGCCTGAAATGTTTTGATCGAGACATGACTAAAATGAAAGACCGTAAGAGAATGCAAAGCGTCCACCTGAAATCTATATTCCTGCTGGTGAAAAGGAAGGCCCATCGACACACTACATCTTAACAGATATTCATATCAAGATTGGACACTCCAGTTTTGGAACTTTTGCCATCACACTTTGGTTACCTGCAGATGGCTTGTGGTAGTAGATGAAAGATGAACCAAGAAGTGCGTTGGGGGAATAAAACCTGTTTCTCAGAGTGAGATGACAAGTCTTAGCCACATATGCAAAACATGACAACCTCATAGTTGTCAGAGGAAGAGTGTGCTATTTACAGTGTTTGCCCACTTGCCGATGACTCCCCCTATTGTAAATCTGTCTCAGTTCTGCTTTTATCTGTTGGTTGTGTTCACGGCTTTCGCTGAGCGGATTGGGAGGAGTTTACACGGTGTCGCTTCGGGCGAAGAGAGTGTGTTTGGCGACAGTTGCTCAGTGAGTCACACAGCAGGTACCGCGGGAGCTTAGATACGCACACCCAGGTCGGTTCGGAGGAGTGTCGATGGGCGGCGCCTCTGCTCTACCTCCGTCTCCTCTCTCCCGAGCACAAAACTGCTGCAAATCGATGGCTGGAGGACGCGTTAGAAACTTGGACATGACATGACCGCTGCATCTCTACTGCAGAGCAGCCTGCGCACTAACAGATGCTGCAGAGGCTGTGGATCAGCAGGACGCAGTTGCCTTCAAACGCTCTCATGGATATCATCACTCCAGCAGAATGGGTCCTTTGTGCCACTGGAATCACAATGCAATTGTAATCTTCCGATTATAGTCTTTTAAAGCGTAGCACAAAAACGATTTGGTGAAATGTCAATAACACAAAGCAAACTATGTAGTCTGCAATGCGTTGAAGATTGATTCCATTAAATGAATTCCAAATTCATTTAATTCAGTTAGTTATTAGTCTATAGATGTAGGAGTGAGAGATAAAACACTGATGATACTGATTATAAAAAGCTGTCCAAAATATGTGGAAGCCCCCGAATAAAGAGCTTCTCAGATTAAACATTTGGTTTGAGTACAGACACCATTTTATTTGTATCATTTTAGCATTAACAATGTAAATGCTCTTATTCCCTAGTTAGCACAAAACTGTAAATATGAAAATGCCAATCAACCTAGAACCAAACCCAAGGTCAAATAAGGCATGCCATTTCTGTTCTGTTTCTGGAACAATTTAAGGTGTGATCTAATTGCAAACCCACCCAAATGCTACCCTGATGCCACCTTCATGACAAATGTGGACTTACTTACAGTATATCCAGTACATGAACTAAAGTATACATCTAAAATGGCCTACTTGGTCAAACCAGAGCCATTTAAGGATCACATCTCTTCCTTTAGAAAGAAATCATCAGCAGGCCTTTTTGTGCACTGGCAGCATTGAAACTATTCATCTTCAAATACCAAGGTGAGATAGTGGGAGACTGAAGTCCTAGTCCTATCCGCAGACAATGAAACAACGCATAAGTTCCTTACTGAGAGTAAATATGCAATGTTTCACAGTGTCAAGAGCCCTTCTGCAAGTGACAAGGACGTTTGCATAGCAACGGCATTATCTGTCTTTATATAAACTCCTGCTTAGCGTGGGAATAATCCACAGCTGCACATCAAGATTTTTTTTTTTTTTTTTTTTAAAGGAAGGAAAAGAACTTGCACACAAGTGACTTTCAAAACAGTGCTTCCCTTTATTGTCTCAAGAAGAGGCAATTTCTTTCTGTGAAACACTCCATTCTCTTTCACTTTGTTCCCCGGGCAGCCAGCTACTGTACATTGGGCACTTTGGGGGAAAGAAGAGCCCTTCCTTTTGAAACCGTTCCAGCAATGAAAGGAAAGACTATGCCTTATCTCATTTTTACCCTGCCTTTTATTCTGGAGGTAATTTGCATTTTAATTTGGAGTTTCAACCTGTGCTTAATAGAATTAAACGGAGAGCTGCACTGACATGATTCTCTGACCCCTTCAGGAGCGTAAAGTGCATAAAAAGGCAAAAACATTTCAGTCTGTTTGCGGGGGGGAAAAAATGCTATTGACCTTCTGTGAGATAAGCCTAAAGGTAAACATGCTTGCTTTTTAAAGAAGAGAGAAAAATCTAATTATCCCAATCATTTTACAGAGAGTGGAAGCAGAAAATGCATTAACCTTGGAAATCCCTTATTGACAAAAAAGGAGCGTTCGATTTAAATGAAGTGTCTAGCCTTTTTTCCATCCTCCTCCGTCTAAGATTGGTGGAACTCATATAGAGCAGATAATTTTTTTTTTCATAGATTGTGGCCTGCTTTTGCCTTAATAACTTGAGGGCCCGTATCTGTGAAATTGGAAGTGGCCTTGTCAGATATTTCACTGTTTAGAATAGCCTTCAATTCTATCTTCAGTATTAGGCCAGGCTGAAGGAAACAGCTAGTGGCAAAGAAGTGCCTTGATGCGTGAACGGTCAGCTGTGGGAGGAGGATAGGATGAAGTTTGGCATTTGATAATTAAAGGCGAAAAACCTCAAGTGGTAAACAATATATGTGTGTTGACACACCACTTTCCCCCTTCAACATGGGAACGTGCAGCAGGCAAAGTGAATGTTTTGCTCCATGTCTGTATTGGTTGAGCCGGAGAGCCCTTTGGGCAGAGCGGCTTTTGTCTGAGGCAGGGCATGCACAAAGGATTTTCTGCATGGTATCACATCTCTGCTGTACAGCCCTGACACTCAGCTCGTTTTGCACTAAAACATCTACAACACACACCTAAAAAAAAATGCTCTGCACATATTCATAATGAGACCATTTCTCTCATGCAATTAACCAGAACTATTACCGTTTTCACACCGCACACGTGTGTCGCGATACTGTCTCCGAATAAGTCTGAGCGAGGAAAAAAAAAAGAACGCTCTGGAGTCGTCAGGTTAAAGACAGCTGCATTTATTCAGGCTCTTCTCTTTCAGGGGGTTTTGTTCATCCCACATGCAATGACTCATCATATGCTGAGCTGTCTGGATCCTACTCACGACAGAAGCAAGGGAGGTATTTGCGCTGCATTGCACCAATTAATTCCAGCTACTGTCAGCGCTGACCTTTCCGGGTACTTTTTTTATTATTTCTGTTGATTATGTGGTCAGTATTGAAAAAGTATTATGAATCCTAGTTTTTCTGGCCTGTTTTGGTCTGGGCCATGCATACGCATGCCACACTTCTCCCTCGTCGCCTCTTTCCAAGATAAGCAGTTCAAAAACTAGAACAGGGGAGGGTGGACAGAAGAGGATGCGTTTAATGATTAATGATGGGGTTGTGCCTTCACCCTTACAGCGCTGCAAACTTTAATGGTCTTTATTTATGTGTGTCGGCGTGGTAACGGCTTCGCGGCCCTGCCTCGCCTGCCTCCCAGTGGGGCCTCATTCATTATGCTGCGCCTCTGCTCTGCCCTCCGCAGCTCTGGGCCCGCCGCCTCTGGAGCCTCAGCACTCGGAGCGCTGAGATATGCTCCCTCTCTCTATCTCTCTCTCTCTCTCCATCTCTCACTCTGTCTGTTGGTCTGTCTCTTGCTCCATCTCTCACTCTGTCTGTCGGTCTATCTCTCTCTCTCTCTCTCTTGCTATCTCTCACTCTGTCGATCTGTCTCTCTCCATCTCTCACTCTGTCTGTAGGTCTTTCTCTCTCTCTCTCTCTCTATCTCTCACTCTGTCGATCTGTCTCTCGCTCCATCTCTCACTCCTGTAGGTCGGTCTCCATCTCTCCCTAAAGCCCCTCACTGAACCCCGCCACACACACACACACACACACACACACACACACACACCTTCTCTTGATGACTATACACTGTCATACTGAAGCCAGCTACAGGCTACAGCTGCACAACTCTCAGGTGGAATACTGTGTACGCATGGTCTTAGATGAAGTACTATACATTCCACACAGGATGCATTCATGATTATAGAAAAAAAAACCTCACTGCGCATGTGCACCAAGATGCTATATGATTTATGCATCACATGTACAGCAGTAATGACCATGCGATAGTAAAGCAATGGTACATACTGTATTACAATCAATATAACAGTGATATATGCTCATTTCACATGCAGAATGCTAATCGCACAACTTAGTCATCTGCAGAGGCTGAGCTGAAAGGCCACCTACAGAGGAACACACTCACACAGTGTGTTCAGTGTACACTTCATACAGCAGGCCGTAGGGGTATGGCGCGGTGTGCTGTATGGGGGCTTCTTCCCCGAGTGTCGTTCCTGTAAGTGAATGGAGGCAGAGAATGCAGAGGTGCTGCTGCAGAACGTAGAAGTCATTTAGGAGTCTCCGTGCATTTCACTGCAGTGATGCTGCACAGTTGATAAGGAAAGTTTTCAAAGCCTTTTCCACGTTTTGCTATTTTACAGACGGTTTTTTTTATTTATTTTTTTTATAGATTTTTTGTCTTCATCAGCCTACACACATTACTCAACAGTGACAAAGCAAAAACATGTATTTTGAACTATTATTTACTATACAGTTAAAACTAAAATGTTGCAGACTCCTTTTTGTCCTTCAGTCACTGAGCTTCAGGCAAAGTTTTCACTGCAGATCTTGACGCACAGCTTTGATTTTCAGCCTGTATCTGATTTGTATAGACAAACCGTCTGGTGACTCTCAGTTACATGTGAGGTGCCCACAGGTACTTGGGGTCAAATCCGACCCGGCTCATTCCCTGATCTCATCCCATCTCTGCCCTATGAAATGACCCATGCATGAGGCTGGGTGTTACTGCAGTGATACCTATGTGGACACAAACACAAGCCACAGGTAAAGGCAAGGGCCAATTAAAGCAGACAGAAGAAAGAGATGAATGAAGTCCTGATCTTTGTGTGACGCATTGGTTGTGTGCATGGATCCAATCTGAGATCTAGCTGGCCTTAAATCCCTTGAGCCAGTAATAAGCAGTGTGTGTGACAACACTCTAGTCCACACTACATTAGAATGTTCACGGCTCCTCACATCACCACAGAAACCAGGCAGGAATGTACACACATTCAAATTCCTATCAATGCATGTACATTAAAATTCTTATGCATGGATACTCCTGATTCAACTCTGATTTATTACTATACATGAATGGAGCACGTGCAGATATGAGAATTCCTGTGCCATTTTCCACAGGCATGATACATATCTAATGTGCCCCTTTCTGGGATTAGGGAAAAGACATATTCATCATACACAATGTAGCATGAGCTTGATGAGGTGTCCAGCTGTCCATGACCAAATGTATTTGACAGAAATGGAAATACAACTGTCTGCTCTGGAAACTATATGGCACAAACCAGACCACAACAAAGAGCAAAGCTCTTCATATTTTTTGGATGATATGGGCAGCTTCATACAGGAGTCTGAGGAAAGGCACGAACGTGTGGTATGATGAAATGAGAATGTATCTATACAGTAAAACTTCACAGCAGCATGAAGATATGGAACCAGGAACTCAGGAGCTCAACCTTGTTGATTTCATCCTCACAGTCAAACCCCACAGTGCTCAGCATCATGCTGTGGGTAGGTTTTTCTACACTGGATGGAGGGAAAGATCAGAAGTGAGAAATATACCACAATCCTCAGGCTCTCTTGCAGAGGTGAAGGTTTGTATTTCAACAAGACTGCCCTAAGCGCACTGCCAAAAACACAAGACTGGCTTTGGGAAAACTCTGAACAAGTACTGGAGTGGGCTAGCCCATGTTCATGTCTCAAGCCCGTATGATCATCTCTGGAGATCTGAAAATGGCTGTGAACCAACGCGGTCCATCCAACTTGAATAAACTCCAATGATTCTGCCAAGAGGAATGGGAGAAACTACGAAAAGAAAGGTGTGCCAAGCTTGTGGAATCCTTCCCAAAAAGACTTCAGGCCGTCAATGAAGATGTATTAACCAAAACCAAAATGAAAATGTTTTAACCAAAATGTTTCAATTTACTCTAAGAGCCATCCCACGTCAATGTTTACACATTAAAATGTTTTATACATTTACAAAACATTCCAAAAACACTTCGCTTTGTCACTCTGTAATTTATTTTGACTACAACATAATTATGTTGTGAAAAATTTGAAAGGGTTTACAGACTTTCTGCATGGCCAAGACCATACCCTCCATCTCAAAAACATCATGAGCCAGCATCTCTCTCAGGATATTTGCTCCGATTATTCATGCATTATTTTGCGTTTATCAGAGTGTTTGAGTCTACAGTGAACTGATTTATTCTACAGACAAATAATCTGAATTTGCAAAATCAGACTGCCTTGTCATTGGTCAGACTGGTTCATTGTTTCTTCCTGCTAGAGGTGTGAGGAATAGTCAATACTCTCATTATTAACAAATGCTTTTACTTCATCATTTTTTAAGTTTTAATTGGGATGAGCTGCCATTCTAAAGCATAACAGGTTTTTAATAAGCTTCTCAAACGGCCTGTCAGAACACACAAAAATTAAGTGCATGTGCTTTCATCGCTCCTGTCATTATGTCTGCAAGTTCAAAGTGGTTTTGCAGAACAGAATGTTCAGAGAGAGCAGTCTGCAGTTGTGCGATTTCACTGAAGTCTCTCACAAAGGCTGCACACTGCATGCGTAGGCAGTGAGAATTCACAATGCCATGCCGATGGCATGTCTCACGCATTGTAATTATTGTAACCAGTGTATGAGACTTGATTTTGGGCAAGATGAACCGTTTTGCTGTGCGATGCCACAGTAGCTGGAATACATGCGCCAAGCATGCCCATATCAACCCCCACCCACCCCACCCCCACCTCAAGCATGCCCAGTCCACCCCCACCAACCCCACCCCCACCTCAAGCATGCCCAGTCCACCCCCACCCACCCCACCCCCACCTCAAGCATGCCCAGTCCACCACCCCACCCCCACCCCCACCTCCATCTCAAGCACAGTCTTGCAATGAGCTGAACCACTCTATTGCACAGAGCAGATGCAATCCTCCTCTGCCATGAAAATGCACCATTTCCAAACGCACATGAAATCCATGTGTCACGGTGTCATCAGCGGCCCACGGTGTCAGCGTGGCGAGGTGGCGATAAATGATTAGGCGGTGGTGGCGGCGGTGGCGGCGGTGGCACTGCGAGCCCTGCCAAGCTCCTGGGCCCCATGTGGGCGATCTGGGACTCCTGATGAAAAGCGGGTTTTTATGCAGAGTTTGGCCCGGCCTGCTGCGCCACTCTTCAGCGCGCCGCCCCGCTCATCAAACATCTGCATGCGGCAGACGTGTGGTGTGGGCGATAGCGATGTGCGCGTCAGTCAACTGCCAGGTCATCTGACATAAAAGCTTTTGCCCTCCGCCTCCCTTGTTTCCTGTGTAAATGGCTCCCCCCCTCTACCATATGTCTAATTGACACTGGAAACATGTGCCACATGTGTACCATATATATCTCACAAAACGGTCTTCAAAGATTCTGATGGATATCAGAAAAAAAAGCATCAGCTGCAACACATAAAAATATGGCCCTAGCATATGTTATCGACTGGGAAAGGGGAGCAAGCAGGCCAGGGCAGGTCAAAAGCAATTTCTATCTAAAGCAAATGACCTATGCAGCTCTTCTTAGGGCCTTGTGAGAATACCGATGCACCAGAAACTTAACTTCAGTGAAAAAAAATAGTGTTGTTCCCTGCTAGAAGCCACGCTAGTTTTGAACAACAGCCTGGCTTGCTTGTTTGTTTGTTTAGAATTATGAGGGAGAGACCAAGCCACATACTCTGGAGGGTTTGATCTGGGGAGGGAGAGATTGAGAGGGGGCACAGAAAAGATCTATAATTGGAATCTTTTCACACAGGAAACCAGGGATTTTCTTTTTTTTTAAAACGTTTACCAGTCTCTGCATCCCTGGGCTAATGGGGGAATATCTACAAGGACACATCCTCTCCCAGTAAATATCTGCAAATGGCTTTCCTGGCCAAGAACAAGACATCATTTGCGAACACACAAAAAGCTCATTTCCAGCATGGCCGTACAGAAAGAAATCACATATTTACATGTACACAGATTATCAGTCACCCCGACCATAATTACAACAACAGCTGACATTTTCAAAAATGAGAGCTTATGACCCCAAGTTGAAGTTAGTTTGTCTAAACAGAGCAGGCAGCACTGGGGCACAGTACCCCAACGGTGGCTGCTAATATGACAAAGGCAACAAACCGCCAACTTCCAAGGGTAAATGACACTTCTTTTACTAATGCTGTGCTACTGTGTTTTGGAGCTTTGCAGATAACCCATACTGTATGTGCTCAGCTCTTGCAGTTCTTGCAAGTCTTGAGTCTGTGCATCTGTGCAGTATAGGCATAAGTAAACAGAAAAAACAATATTGCCGATGACATCTGAATGCAAATGAAGGCTTGCTTTTGTATGTAAAAGTTGCACAAGCATAGCTTGAACTGGTGATACCACCTGAATACCAAGTGGATGTATGTTGATGTATTATACCAAGGCTGAATACCTATCTTTGTCATTTAGATTTAGGATTGTAAACCTACCATTTTGGACCTAAATTAATTTTGATGGCATACTGTATGATCATGTGAAGACTATACAATATACTGTACTTACTGAAAAGAGAAAAAAAAAACCTCCAGAGATTCAATTTCCCCGCACAGCTTCCACTGCTGGTTCCTCTTCCAGCTCTTCTACACTGGACACAAACTTTTAACCTGCTTATAAAATGAACAAGGTCACGCCAGGCTTTTAAGCGGTTTACCACAACCCTGTAGCTCCTGCACCAACACACTTCATTCTCCACATTTTAGGACTAAAGCTTTCCGAGACACTGACTCCCTGAGTCCATGTGAACCCAAACTCATGTAGTTGCATTACTCATTTCTATAGTTTGACCTCAGATTGTCTGTGTTTGTTTCTGTAGGCCTATTGTAGAATTCTACACAGCCGTCATGTATTTGCTGAAATCTGCTTCATGACATTTCATTGGCTGAATCATTGCTGAGATAAGCTACTCTGTTTCCACTTTAGGCTCCAGACCAAAATGCACACTTCCTAATCTCAACCATTCCATTGAATAAGGAAACATGGTTTGTGAAGTTTTTAACTCACATGTAGCCTAACCACGACTGAAAGAACCAACAAGAAAGAGTTTCCTTCAGTCCAGCATTGTATCCGAATAGTTTTTCCTATCTCTCACAGTGATGGGATTTTCAATAAGCAGCTGAGGCTTTTCCGTAGGATAGTCTAGTAGTCTGTATGGCTAACCTAACTATTAGCTAACAGCAACATTTTGCAGTGACAAAGTATCTAAACTAATTAACGCATGATGTTCACTGAGTGGTCTATTCTCATGTTTTCCCTTTGTTACCCTGTCAATCATACAAAGCTTTTTTTGTAACAATTAGCATGTTGCTGATAACAATAGCCACCACCAAGAGCTGCCAACTAAATTGAAACCAACTCGCCTATAAAGATTCAGTGTCATTTTATCAGAAACTTAGCAGTACAGTCTGTAGTAGACTATAAGCATTGTTACATTTCCATTCAAATTCTAGCCATATGTCTTCCATATTGACGACAGTCTGGTGCTGGCCTATAACCAGACTAAGGCACAACTATTTTGTTTCCACTGACAACATTTTAAGGATGTAGCTGATTGGCTGTTTCCTTAAAAAGCATTTCATAGCTGACTCAGTAAAAAAAGAATAGGTTAGTCATGGAAACACTGCTCTATAAACTGTTCTTCTCTTTCAGTGTAAAGTATATGCATACCTTACTGACATTTCCTTGTAATTCAGTTTTCAGGCTTACTTAGCCTACAGTAATACAGTGCCTATAGAAAGTCATCATACCCTTTTGAAATAGTTACTTTTTTTGTCTTACAGCCTGAAATCAAAACCCATTTTTAAAAAAATCTTTTCCAGTTTTATTAACAAATTTAGCTGTACAACATCAAAATAATGAAAAAAAAGTAAACAGTTCTGAAAATTAATAAAAAAATAAAAACTAGAATAACAGGGTTGGAAAAGTCATCATACCCCTGACTTAATACTTTGTAAAGCTTCCTTTTGCTTTCATTACAGCCATCAATCTGTTTGGATATGTCTCTATTATAGCTTTGCACACCTAGATAGGGGAATATTTGCCCAATTTTCCGTACAGAAATGTTAAAATTTAGTCAAATTCTGTAGGGAATGGCGATGGACTGCTCTCTTCAAGTCAATCCACATATTTTCTATAGTATTTAAGTCAGGGCTCTGACTTTGCCACTCAAGGATATTCACCATCCTATCCTTAAGCCACTGCGTTGTTCTTTTGGCAGTATGTTTAGGATTATTGTCGTGTTGGAAGGCGAATGACCTCCCCATCCTCAGCTGTCTAGGAGAGGGACGCAGGTTTTCCTTAAGAATGTGGGTGTACTTGGCAGCATCCATTTTCCCTTCTATCCTGACCAATTGCCCAGTTCCCGCTGAAAAGAAACATCCCCACAACATAATGTTGCCCCCACCATGCTTCACACTAGGTATGGTGTGTTTTGGGTGGTGTACTGTGTTGGTTTTCGCCAAACATTGCGCTTGGAGTTAAGTGCAAAAACACATCTGGAATATTCTGCTACCATGTGGAAAAAGCTTATATGGTCAGATGAGACTAAGATCGAACTTTTTGGAGACTAAGATTGAAGTTTTTGGACTGAGCTCCAGGCGCTAACCGAACACTGTATACACACCCAAACACACCCAAAACACACCATACCTACTTTGAAGCATGGTGGGGGCAACATTATGTTTTGGGGATGTTTCTCTTCAGCGGGGACTGGGCAATTGGTCAGGATAGAAGGGAAAATGGATGCTGCCAAGTACACCAAAATTCTTGAGGAAAACCTGCGTCCCTCTCCTAAACAGCTGAGGATGGGGAGGTCATTCGCCTTCCAACACGACAAAAATCCTAAACATACTGCCAAAAGAACAAAGCAGTGCCTTAAGGATAGGATGGTGAATATCCTTGAGTGGCAAAGTCAGAGCCCTGACTTAAATACTATAAAAAAATATGTGGATTGACTTGAAGAGAGCAGTCCATCGCCATTCCCTACAGAATTTGACTAAATTTCAACATTTCTGCACGGAAAATATTCCCCTATCTGGGTGTGCAAAGTTATAATAGAGACATATCCAAACAGATTGATGGCTGTAATGAAAGCAAAAGGAAGCTTTACAAAGTATTAAGTCAGGGGTATGATGACTTTTCCAACCCTGTTATTCTAGTTTTTCATTTTTTATTAATTTTCAGAACTGTTGACTTTTTTTTCATTATTTTGATGTTGTACAGCTACATTTGTAAATAAAACTGGAAAAGATTTTTTTTAAAATGGGTTTTGATTTCAGGCTGTAAGACAAAAAAAGTAACTATTTCAAAAGGGTATGATAACTTTCTATAGGCACTGTATGTACCGTAAACTAGGCTTAAATTGAGGCTTTATAATGATCTTATCTCTAAACCTTTAACTCGTTCAGTGTGGACGTTTTGAAGAGCACAATGCCCTAACCTAGCCTATCCATTGCTGTTAAAAAAAAAAGGTGTGAAATATCTCATATCTTTTGTTTGTGAAAGGATGCAGAACATTTTGTCACAGAGGTTTCTGCTTGAAGAAATATAAGCGTTAACTTACAACTACGGGGATCTCAGAACAACTGGTCATTGTAAGTGTGTGGTAGCCTACTCTCTCATTGACAGTAAGCCTAATAGTATTATGGCTGTTGCAAAAAACAAAGGTTGTAAAAATAACCTATTGAGTTATCTAACGCTACTAAGTCCACATAATAACTCGAGTCCAAAATGACTCAAATATTTGTCAAGTTCCACACCATAAAAATACTGAAATAAATGCATTAGATGTGCAACCCAGTCACTTTTTACCGGCAAATTATGAGTTTCAGTTCACTGTTATTAGCTTCAGTGCACAGAAATTGCTTTTCCATGGCATCAAAAATGCATAACCTGAGCGAACAGAGAGTTGTTTGGTGTGGGGCGGCGTGGCAGTGCGGTGGGGAAGAGTGTTTATCAGGGTTCACCCGACACATTTCTGAGTGGATGCAAATACGACAAGGGAAGAAGGAAATGAACTGATCCTTTATCGTCACCAGGCATCTTCATACTGACAGAAGCCACCACTGACATTCATTTAAAGAAACACAGGGGGACTGAGGCTCGGTGGCGGGGGATGGGGTGGTGGTGGTGTGTGTGTGTGTGTGTGGGGGGGGGGGTTGAGGAGTAGAGCCCACTGAGGACACCTTGAGCCCCTTTGTAATCTGCCCAGCTCGGAAGCATCTTGGGAGATCATATGGGTTTATCTAGTTTAATATGTTGAGGCGGCCAGGAGAGAAGTGAGGAGATGGAGAGGGCGAAGGAGGCGCGGAGAAGCCGGGGGGTGGGGGAGAGGAGCTAGGGGAGGGGATAAGGAGGAGGTGCAGGGGTCAGCATGGACTCCTGATGAGAGTAACGAGGTGCAGATCCCCACTGACACGCACTTCAAGGAGAGGCGCTCCTCAGCGGTGGCTGCATGTCCCATTCAACTGCATGGAGGACAGAGGAGCACTTGCTGGCAGTTGAGGCTGCCAGGGGGAACACACACAGACACACAAACAAAATCCCCCATTGAGTACTATTTATAGCCTGGCAACAAGACATCTATACAATATTTATGCTGAAAAACAAAAATAATGGCCAAATAGGAAGATGCAGAAAAATATACTTAAGAGGACAAAAATGTTGTGTGATGAAATTGTGGAGAGAGACGCATATTTACTTCAGATCTGCTGGAGCTTTGTGGTGCCAAACTAAATTAGCAAATGTTCAGAATTCTAATCAAGAGAAACCGCAGCAATGAAGAACTTTTTGAGACGGGTTTTATCAGTTAAAACGTGCAGTTGCACGGGGTTAATCTAACTAACTCGGCAATTCTGTTTCAGCTGCCGTCTGCTTGCCAGCACAAGAAAGTAAGGGCCATGAGGTCTTAAATCGCAAATAAAATACACTCCTATTTATCAATTACGATTCCTTACGAGGAAATTTAGATGCCACTACGGTTCCCTTTACCCATCTCAGCAGTATCTTCCTGGCCTCTCCTACGTGTTCAGCCTAACAATGGGCACATGAAAAGCATAGCAATCAATATTTCTTACACTAATTGAAGTGCTTTTTATCTGCACTGGTCTCAGAGGGCCTTTGGTGTGTGAAGAAGAGGAGCTGTGAGACGGTCAGAGATTGCTGGAAGCAGCTGCTCCACATTCAGACCACAGTGCCGGCCGCCTCGCCTGCTCCGGCCTCTTTAAAAGTTCTCTCGGCTCGAGGAAATGCCAGGGCCCTTTTTATCAATATGCATAGAAAATGTCCGGATTAAGACGCCGGTCACGAGCTGTTGTGCAGGAGACCTGGGCGGCGGTCATCTCATTTCTGAGCAACCAAGACCATTCGTTGTATCACTATACAGACCACAAGAAAGAACAGAGCACACTCACTCAGGGATGCAGTTTTTGCTTTTTCTTTTTTTTCTTTTTTTTCCCTTTTTGCTTTCTTGTTTCTCGGAAATGTGCACAGACACGTCTTTAGTCTGTCTGGTACCCTTACTGAAAAGCTTCCGTATGCTAGGTATGGGCCTGGGAGAATTACAGGCATTCTCTGCTGGGAATTCACTGTGAGTATCTGCCAGTGACCAATGGGAAACTCAAAGACAAGGGGGGAGCCTCCGTCGTGTCAGGCAGACTGGAGAGCGCAGGTGATGGGCAGGGCAGAGAGGAGGAGCACAGGGGTACAGACACGGCTTCTCAAATATCAGGCCCACACAAGTGAGATCTGCTTTGAGTTTGTAGGGCTATTTTTATGATCGGGTTGAAAAGGCCAAGTGTAACATTTGCAGAGTGATGTTCATAAATGCAGCTTTTCAAATGATAAATATTGATGTTTCGTCAGAGATCCTTGGGCAGTGAGATCCTTGGGCAGTTTCGAACAGTAAACTGACAATGCACAGCTTGCAATTAAGAATAAGCTTACAGTACATTTCAGCTCTTACTGTGTGAGGTGATGCTTCATGGGTGTTCTTTTGCTTTCCACTGACATGTTTATTTCCTTAATCCTTTTGAGTTGTAGGGGAGGGTCTTGACAATTAATTCTGCAAATGAGCACTCTCGGGTATTGAAAGCAGTGGAGCTTTGTGAGATTCACACTGCAAACACATGTCTGGTTGGCACACCAAGTTAAACCCACATGAAGCTTGTCAGATGTGGGGACTTTCATCACAGATCTTCATCAGGCATCTGGCTTTTCCCCACACGCTGCTTCGCTGCCTCCAGTTTTTCACATCCGAATCCTGCACAATAACAGCAATACAGCAGCGGTGTCTGAAATGCCAATCAAGTTTTAAATTTGCCATTCTAATCAGATAGGCCTACCATCTTACTTTGCAATTCTTCAATAAAAGGGGAGATTGTATAGTTTAGAGGAGCTAGTACATAAAGAAACCTGCCTCCATTTGAGAGCACTGCAAAATCCACTCTGCTTTAGTTTGTTATTTTATAAGGCCTAACTTAGTAGCCATTGTTTACATATTTTTTGTCATTCAAATAATGTGATTATGCCTTTTGAGTTCACTCTGTGCTTGTGATAGCCTTGCCTGCTAAAGAACATGTCTCGGTCTTCATCCCTCAGAGAGCTGAATATGGCAGTGCATGGCCAATTCTGACTCGCCTCTAAATTTAGTTCAGGGCCACATGTGAAGTGTGACAATCCAAGAAACTTTTGAGTGGATTATTTTTTCAAAGATTTCACTTTTCATGTGACATTGTGATTTATACAAATCCCATGGTAAATTATATCAACAGGTTGATTACCATTTGAAGGAAACACTTTCCTTTAGGATGAGCAGTATTTGCATTTCAATCTTCCTCTTTGGTAGACGTAGGAATTGTGCAGTTATGGTTGGACATGTCCAGACTTTGAAGTTACAGTTCTTTTTTTTTCTTAAAAAAAATGTCTTCTAGAGCATAACCACACAGAGAGACAACCCAAAGCCAAAGCCAATGGATTTAGAGTTTATCTAAATAGGCTGCCCCCAAAAGGCCAGAATTTCATCAGGAAATCAAATGCATATTTCACAATTTTCTTAAGCTCCTGAAATAAACAAGATCCTGCCTTGTTCATAACTGCAACACAGAAATGAACTGCTCTGAAACGCCTTGACTTCCCTATATCCACTGTGACTGATAAAAGCCAAAGATCGACTGGCTGCTGAGGCAAATCACTGGAACAAAAGGTCGCCCAACAGTCCAACGATTTAAGAAAATACTCAGGAGGAATATAATTTTCCTGATTGAAAAGAATCCAGTCAGATACGTGTGTGTATTTGAAATTATTTGTAGACTAATTAAATGGTCTTTATGATGTGGGATTCCCTTTTTAGACAAAGGTTACTTCAAACGGAGTCTCTAATTATGTTCTACTAAGCTTGCCATCACCACCATTTAAATCAAGCTCTGCCATGAACCACCGTGACCACTTTGTCATGTAGAATAGGGTATACTTTTCTAAGACAAACATATACTTAATGCAGAAGAGAATATATAACAACCCCTCTCTTCGTCTTTGCTATTTGTTAGTGCAGGTGCAGTGTCACATCAGAAAAACACATGTCACCTCGGGCAGTATCTCCCACAGCATCTGTAACCTACAATAAGTCTAGCAGCAATAATTACCAACAAGCCATAACTGATCTCTTGCAGCTTCATCAGAAGGAAAGAGATATCATTATCAAGTCACGTGCTGAGCAACTAAATGATGGAACGTGTTATTTGAGAGAGCCAATGTTTTGGGTTGTAAAGAAAACAAAACGGTGCGTGTCAATCATGCCTTTGGCCTCCATATGGGTGAATGTGTTCTGCTATAATTCACTGTTCTAGTGTTCAGTAGTTTGTAGTTCAAATGATGTGGCTACGTGTTTTAAATGATTGTCACATATTCAGCTGGTCTGTCTCTGGTCAATACATTATGTAATCTTCAGGGGGAGGATGGAGTTGCTGTGGAGACAAATCTTAGCAGATGAGTAGGTAGATAGACTTCCGTGTTTGTTATGAGACCAAGTATTAGCCCTCCAGCTTTGTTCAGGGGCTTTGTCAAACAAACAGTATTCATCACAAGCATTGTTATGTGATTGAGCAGTCTGTCATAGTGCCTATACTTCTCCAGACAAATGGTCCAGTCTTTACTGGATGCTTTCCTGCAGATTTCTCTGGTTCTCATAAGTGAGCCATGTCTAGATGAATCAGGACAGTCCCTTGAGTGCTTCTTCCATCCCAGCATGGTACAGTGACTCAACCTTTTGCATTCGAAGCCCTGAGGTTGTTTGTTCCCATTGGATATTCAGATATTTACACTTGCAAATATGAGTCTAAAAGGCTGGTGCTGTCTATCTGTATCACCCATACAGAGCACAGTAGATCAGTCTACTCCACTGCATCCAGTCCACTACAAGTCTGTTATTTAAACTGTGCATTTGACTGCAGTAGGATTCATGTTCAATTTATTGTGTTTTTTTATTATTGTCCTTGTTGGGAATTGTTTTATGAAGGCAAATATTGTCATGCTGCTCCAGATCGTTCCTGAAATAACAGCCTGTAATTAGCAATATGGGAGGAAAACAATTAAGCAAGAAGTGCAATAATGGCCTTAGCCCAGGCCTCTATACGCAGCTCCGGCGTGTGTGATTCATTGTAGTCTTCTCCTCTGTAGCGGCATCGATAATAGCAAAGTGATTCCTCCGGTTTGTGCATGGACCCTCGCCAAAGAATTGAGGTATGCGCTTAACGCGCGGCCTTCGCCCCGTGCTCCCCCCCCTCACCGCTGGCAAGAGCGGCTCATTGAAGTTGAGATGGGAGAGAAGTTTGAAGTTGCTGAATGCCTGGCGATGAGTCACTGTTTATTCTCCCACACTGACCCACTCAGTGCGTCTCCGCGCGGCCGCGCTGACAAGGTGGGCTTATGCAACACTCGCAGCACCTCTTTTCATACCCCACCGGCAGAGCGCTGGAGCAGGGACACTGAGGCGTGCTCGTCAGCCTGCCGCCTGCTTCGTAATTACCATAATTAAAAGGTCGTCCATATTAATGTGGCGCATATTTTCTGTGCCAAAGATGTGGTTTCTGTACCCGGAACCCAGAATATCCAAAAATTACCTCACATGAAAGTTACAATTATGGAATCCCGGGGAACGGTTTTTAAAAAAACATGAATTCGAAGTGTCAATATAGGGTTACTTGTTTCCAAGGATGACTGAGTGGGGGGGGGTATGATGCTTCCACTGGAGATTGAAGGGTGACGTATGTAAAGAGCAAGGCTCAAGCCTTTTGATGTGAGCCGGGCTGCCGCAATAAAATCAAGTGCTAAATTAGTTTCAAGGGATCGCAGCGATGCATGAAATAATGTCCTGTGGCATGCTGCTAAGACCGTCCCCATCAGGAGCAGGCCCAGAAATAGCCACGGCGCCCGGCTGCTTGAGAGCACCTCAAGCGGCGGGTGAACAGACACATCATCTTCCTCCCACGGCACGGAGGATACCTCTCTCTTCAGGCATGGCTTTTCGCGGCAAAAAAATGAAAATAAACAGCTTTAAACTAAAGCCTTTACCCCCCAAAAGATATAAGTAGGTCAGACAAACTTGCTAGCAACAATGACCAAACAACGTTTAGTGTAGCAACCAAAAAAATTGCTGAGAGAAAAGCCAAGAGACATATAAACCTATATTCTGGGATGATCCTTTAAAAGCTGTATCAGGTTAACTGATGTCTGTGTCTTGTATTGATTGTGTTCATAATGTCTGACATTGTCTCACTGTTTCATCAGTGTTTCATCATAACATTGAGTTTCACTGTTTATCGTCAGTCGTGCTGCCAATTACCAAATTACATGCATCGACAAATGACTGATATTTTGGCTATTATATGTAAGCATACTTTTGAAGAGCAGTGGTTAGCTTTGGGGAAAATTGGGAATACAAATGGTGATTAAATTGAATTCTGCAGCAGGTTATCACCAAGGCTGTGGCAAGATCTTAGACCATCTTGGAATAATAGATTAAACTCATCTATCATACTTATTTGCTGTTGGCACCTCAGGTAATTCTGCCACCACACTTAGAAAGAAATTGAGCATCACAAAGGTTTAAAATGAAGTCGATTAGGTTCTAAGTCATGCTCAACGAAAAAGTAAAAGCTGAGGATTCAGTCCACCAACCACAATGCTTTGTTGCTCATAACTTTAAGTATGCACTAAAAGTCCTGAAGACAGTTGAGTAACACTTTCTATTAATCAAGAATGCATAATGCATGTACAAATTCATAATTCAGCTATATTCATAATGTATTTATAATGCCATACCAAGCTTGATATATGTCTCCATAATTATAAATTGTCCCCACACTACCAGTTTTACAGTATGCTTCTGCAGTTAAGGTCTTGAGTGTACATGAGTGCACATCATGGTTTGTAATACTTGGAAAACATATTAAATGTCTATGTAAATACAGTACATGTTATTGCCCTAAGGAGTAGCTTAATAATGGATTTATATGTATTTACCCGACCTTTAAATTGCATGTGTGGTTTATCAGGGATACTTGAATTGTAGAAAGTAACATAATCTAAGTCATCGACAATGATATAATTGCTCAGTGTCAAGAAATTTTGAAGCCTTCTTGTTTTCAATTCTTCAAAGCCACATCATAAAAAAGAAGGCTTATTAATTTAGAAAATGTTACTGTGAGAAGAGTATTATACAAGAGAGAAAGAGACATTACAGATGAAGAATGAGGGGGGTTGGGGTTCACGTCCGAGACATTTTACACCCCTAATGAACGGTTGGCAGGTTTGACTACTGTAGAATAACATGGCTTTAATTATACCGTTTTGACAATTTCTGCTGTGAATCCCCCCCTCACCAGAAAGCTAAGGAGCAACAGTGCCTGACCTTTGCTATGGTTTCTATGGAAACAGAAAATGGGGTAAGAATTTCAAGCATGTCCAATAAGTTCCCCTTTGATATCTCTGGGCAAGTAAAGCTGAGTAGCACACAATTAATTTGGAAACTTCTTTCAGGAGTAAGCTCAGCTGAACTATAGGCAATATAATGCGATGTGTACCCCCCGAGAAACCTGAGAACAGTCCACTCCATTCATTGGTGAAACGTTCTCCAAAACAACCGACCGAGGCACTCGTCTTGTGAGGGCTTAAATCATGGCGTGCATATTTTAGCCCGCTGTCCCTTTGCGTCTCCATAGATTAGGCCCTAAAGAGAGATGGATGGCTGGCAGAGTGAGGAGGACCTTTATTTAAACGGAGAGGGCTGGCAGTACATATTAAACATGGAGCCGCCGAACAAAGCGTTAATGTCAGGTGCTCCCCAAGGCATTGCACTGCCAAGTGCACGTGGTGGCCCCCTTTTAAAGGGGAAAAGAAATGCAAAGCCGTCGGAAAAGGCAACGTGGCAGCATTGCAGCAGGGCAGTATTGGGTGAGGGTAGGTGGGGGGGTTTCCCTCCAGACCTTTGGTGACGGCACACTTTCCCAGGTGGGGATTAGAATATTAGCGTGTGCGTCAGGCTCTCTGGTTTATCCTTATACGATCTCGCACGAGGTACAAGAAGGTCACGACAGAGAGACTGCCATGATTCAGAGGCTCAGCATCACAGAAGGGGGAGGAAAAAAACTGCTCTACGCTCTGTGGCCTGCACTGAGTTAATTGAATCAATTACAAAAACGAAAGTCGCAGGAAGGATTTCCTGTGTCGAGCGCAACGAGGAGGAATAAGGAGGGATGAAGTCAGTGTGTTGACGCCGACGGCACATTCCGAGAGAAGCGCATCATTACAATTAGTGTGCTGATGAGGGAAAGGGGCGTAATGGGAATAATTAGGATGTTTCCTGTGTTTCTCCACGTCGAGCCCTTGACTGGTCACAACCATGATATACGCTGGATTGGAACTGTAGAGAGAGACAGACAGACAGAGAGAGAGAGAGAGAGAGAAAGAGAGAGAGAGAGGCTGAATTCTTATTTCACACCTTGTGTTTCGGACGCCAGAGGCCAGCGATGACGTGAGGAGACAATTTAATAAAGGGCTGTTAGCTTTAATGACCAAGCACACACACACACACACGCCACACTGTTTCAGCAGGGGAGAGGCAACTGTGATGTGCAACTGTGACTGCTCATTTCCCACTTTGACCCCCAACTTAAAATATTCTTTGTGAATGCTCACTTTGGGCATGATTAAAATTGATTGTGTGAGAGGAAATTATATGTTCTTTCAGACCATAGGCACGCCTAATGAACACATCAGTACACTGTTTAAACATTTAGATTTAAATTATCCAAATTCCCCCTGATTCTGTCACCAAGACGAAATCACACACAACTGTTTCTTTCTTTTTATTTTTGTCAGCACATTAGTTTGATTTCACACAGTTTATCTCAAAGCGGTGTGGAGTGCAAGATGGAGATTGACGAATAAATCAATTCGGAGGATAGCTGTGGCAACTGCATGCGAGTCCCATGCACAAAGACCGCTGTGCAGCAGCGTTGGGACAGCACAATCAATTTATCATTTTTCAGGGTGATTTCAGGGATGTTTGAAATCTGCAGCTGTTTCAGTCCTGCTGCGCCACAGAAGCTAGGTCCCTCCGGAAAGGCACAACCAATGGGCTCATTAGTGGTAATGGGATACAAAGTGCATGGGAAAAAAGAGACAAAAAAACTGACATTTCTGCACGGCCTAGCTGATATTTACTAAGGGAGGCTCTTTACCCATCTTGGACAGTAAAATATGTCTACAATGGAGCCAAGCTGCAGTAAATAAACAGTGGCTCATTAGGCCTATGAGTATTGGCCTTTGTATATACTGTCAGTGGCCATTTGGACAGCACTCAAAGACATGAAAGGGTAAAAAGAGCATCCTATACAACAAAATTCTGGCACTTATCTCAACTTTTTATTTTCTTGACATTTCAGGTCATCTAGGACCAAACAACAAAGCTGATTAAATGGGCACCAAAATGTGCAGTTTTTGCATATCTGGCACCCACAAATTTTTCGAAAATGATTAATTCACTTACATTTGCTTAAATGAAAACGACGGAAATGAGTTGTGAGTTGTGACATTTTTTTTTTTCTTAATGAATGTGCAAATTGTGTCCTTGAGTTTGGAGGGAAAACAAAGGGATTCTTAGTTTCCAATACTTAGCACATTAGCCGGTATGCCAGAACCCCAGGCACATGCAAAGGACAGATAAAGTTATTATTGGCAGCCGTCCTTGGCACTGGCAGAGAAGGGGCCCGGTAATCCCTCCGTTGTCTCAGCGCTCCTCCATTAGTCTCCCAGGACTCCATGACTCCCTGTTACAATCAGAAGCTGCTCGGGAGCAGATAAGAGAGTCTCCATTCACCCCTCTGATCTTTGCATTGGCAAATCGACTGCAATTATCATGGATGGGAGTAGTTATTACCACCTTTTATTTGCAGTGTGCGGACCCTTGGGGTCTCCGCGGAGGACGAGATACAGTCCTCCTCCCCGCTGTAGAGCTGTGCTCACTGGTAGGATGAAAAATTAGGGAGAGTGCGGCCGGGGAGAAAAAGGTTTTTATCTAGGCAACCTTTTGTGCTAAATGACCTTCTATCACACATTACGAAGCCTATTATCATTCCATGTTCATTTTCCTACCCAGCAGCAGCACCTTTGTGGCGCACGTGTGATGTTTCAGAACACAGGATTACCTGATATGAAATGTCATCGAGACGTCGCGAGGAATCTTTTCGGACGGCTCATTGAACAGAATGGCTGTGAACAGGCTCATTTTGTCGAGAGAATGTTCTGGAATTAGAGGGGTTTCCAGTAGGATGCGCAGCGTCGCCATCACCATCACCCACTTGCCTGCTGCCAGCGGCGTCGGCGTCAGCGTTAGCGTCGGCCCTTTTGACAAGCCCGCGTCGACTCCCCGACACCCTTGTTGCAATTCTGTAGGGGATCGCCAAGAGCGAGCCGGGGCGGCGCTATCAAAAAACAAAAAAGAATGAGAAGGTGCGACCCCAGGTGTCAGGCTTCACGGCGCGGGGGGACAGAAGCATGGATGTTTTCTTCTCGGACGTCTGTCTTGTCGGGAGATAGGGCTGTCAGCCAGCGGGGCCTCTGACCCTGTCACAGTCGGAGCCAGCCGTCACCCGGCTTCTGGAAGAGGCGTCACTGTCTCCGCTTTGTCTCCCCCCCCCCCCCCCCACCCACCCAGCCCACTATTCAAAGAATGCGTCCGTTTAGCCAAGTTACAGCACATAAAAACTTTGGGAGATGTTATTCAGGATATTATTCTGTCACCTCTGACACAGGGATGTCTTCAAAATGTTGTGTTTATTTCTCCTAGTGTACAACAAATCGCCTAAGGTCTTTTTTTTTGTTTTAGTCCAGGAAAGTGCCCAAGAGGGAAGACTAAGATAAGATTGCAGTGAGGAAAAAAAAGAAAGCTAGTCTCACCCTAAACACAATAATGAAAGAACATGACAAGAGGCTGAGGAAATAATATTTCCCCTTTAGGAATATGGCATTGTAATGGAAGGATGGTACTTTCAATACTGTTGCAAGAAAACATTACTGTTGCTGTTACAACGGCCCCCCTGTTGAT